>NC_056725.1:1295744531-1295767031 GCF_019279795.1 Protopterus annectens | reverse complement strand
ATTCTGGAAAAAAATGTATACACAATCAAGTCTTACACTACCTTCTGCAAGAAAATCTACTCACACCTACCTAACGTGGCTTTCGTCCCATGCACAGCACTACTACAGCTCTCCTGTCTTTCCTAAACTCTGTATCACTAGCTAGAGACAGTAACAAACTTATTTCCTGTCTCTTCATTGACATCTCTAAAGCCTTTGATACAGACTCTCATAAACGTCTTCTCCTTAAACTATCAAATTTACACTTCTCTCCATCCACCATATCTTGGTTTAACAGCTATCTCTGTGATAGACTCCACTCAGTCAAATGTCTCTCAGCTTTCTCCCCTCTTCTTCCTGTTAAAATGGGTGTTCCACAAGGCTCCATCCTTGGGCCCCTTTTTTTAACATCTTTACCAACCTTCTCTACTCTTCCTGTCCTGGATCCTCACTGATACAATATGCAGATGATTCTACACTTATCACTGTTGCCGAATTACCAACTCAACTAAAATCACACACAGAGTCCTCTTTTAACTCTGTAGAAAACTGGCTATCTGAAAACCAACTTATCTTTAATCCAAAGAAAACCAAATTACTACTCTTTCTCCCTAAAAAACATAACCACATAAAGTCTTGCTTCTCTTTATTGTCACAAAATAATACTCAAATACAGCTGGACACCAGTACAAAACTCTTAGGTGTTACTATTGATGATAGACTAACCTTTGATTTACACGTCAATAATTGTATCTGAAAAACACATCTCAAGCTAGGTCTCCTCTATAGAAACAAAAAATATCTTACCAAAACAGCAAAACTAACCCTTTCAAATGCCTACCTCTTACCCACTTTACTCTATAGAGCCCAAATTCTCACCAGCCTCAATACTGGACTACTAAACAAGTTATAAACAACTTATAACAGGATTGCCAGATTTGCTGCCCAAAATACTTACAAGTGCCATCACTGTCTCTCAGTAAAAGAACTAAATTGGCTAGAATTATCTAACCTGCTTCAGTATAATCAGTTTCAGATTATTCACTCCATTCTCTACAAACCCTCTTTCTGTCCAACTATCTCATCTTTAATATCTCATTACCTACCCACTAGAATACTCTACAGTTCTGAACAAGGCCTACTAAAAATCTAGAAACCAAGGACCAAAATGGGTCATCTAGTCTATAGCTTTAACCTTTCCAAGGCCTGGAATAGCCTACCACTAGATATAAAATCCCTTTAACATCCCAATCAATTCAAAACCGCTACAAAAAAAATACTTTCATGAAAAATGGACCTGCCAATGTAATTATCCCCCGTAAACACTCCCCTATAACCTTCTACTTCATTTCTCTCTTCCTTCCCTTCAATAAACAAACTTACTACTTTATCTTCTCCTCTTGCTACATCACTGTGCAAACATAACTAGTAAAATATTTCAGCTATGTAACTATTGCACTATTATGTATCTAATATGTAATTATTAATGTATCCCTCTGATGAATGCATTTCTATATGTATTTCACTTGCCACAGTGTAATGTATGACTCTGTAATGCAGTAATATGTGGTACTGATGAATGTAATGTGTGGCACTGTAATGTAGTAATCTGTGGTACTGATGAATGTATTCTATATGTATTCAATATGTAAAATTTCTATTTTTCTGTTAGAGCTTTTCTCCTTAGGCCTCCGCTGAAAACGGGCAATTGTAGCCCAGTTGGACAAACCCGGTAAACAAATATAAAATAAATAAATAAATAAATAACAATAAATACATTTCTTTGTATAATGTATCATAGACATTGATAAATGCATAGTTTTCTACTGTGTACTTCATATAATCTTACATAGGCAGTGCTGAGTTTTACTGATTTCAACATCTTTGATAAAAATGTTGAGAATGTTGTAGAACTTTTATTCACAGCCTTTCTAAAGGGAATAAGAGAAACAGAATTAGTACATATAGGTGATATGTTTTTGAACAGTGATATATTTGCTGGAGATATTCTTTTCTGTAAGTGTAGCATTTTTGGAAACAGTGGTCTTTTAGTTTTATGCACAGCACAAAAAATCACTTCTTATTTGTTATGTAAGATTATGGTTTTGATGAAGTGTTAGCATGCTACAATGTAAGAAATCAAGAAGGCAGCAATACAACAGAGGCTGGAAATATAGTGCACTGCATTGGAGTACACAGCTGACCAAATTTCTTTGCATGACATTTTTTGGGTATACTTTTTTGTTAGTGCAACATTTGTACAGGCAGCAGTGTTTTAGACGTATGCACAGCACAGCAAATACTAATTTTTCATACTCAAGGATTATAGTGTAGATGAAGTATTAATATTCTATGCTGTAACAAATTAAGGGTTAACAATACACTAGCTGAAGTGAGGAACGGGTTACATGAAGACAGTTGTGCCTCAGTAAAAAGAACAATCTCATGACAGCACAAGTTAAAGAGCAAATTGCTGTACCTTCTGCATTGTGTTGTACTGTAAAGGCAGAAATGAGAGAAATTATAAAATACTTTTGACGAAACTGAATTGTAGAAGTAGTTTGAATGTCTGTTCTTTGAAGTAAGAGCTGTTGAATAAAAGCTATAGTATTTTAGCGACATCTCTGACAACTTAGGAAGAGTGTGGGGGAAGATGTGTAAGTCATTGAAGGATTACAAATGGGCATCCATGAGAAAACTGCAGTTAGCAATTCCTGAAGATTTACAACTACTGTGAATAGAATGCAGATCAGCAAATTAAGCAAAAGTGAAAAGTAGTCAGGCTGAGGCTCCAGAAGCTGTGTAAGATGCCTTCGAGTCACACCCTGCTATTCTGTTTACATGAGAGTTACAAATACCTCATTCTTTTATGTCTAGCATGATTTGTGTAAAGGGGACTTGAAATAGTTTCTGGAAGGCTCCACAATGGTCATTTTTAATGAAAAATATATTAAACTATAATAAGAAATACCTAGAATGATTCTGATGCATTATCTTAGCTTGTAATACACACACAATAAATTACATTTTTTCTTTAGTTCCATTGTGTTTTGCTTTAACTGTTGTCATACTGTTAGTACATGTAGTACCATATTGTTCATGTCACTAATAATGTGATAGTAAAATATTTGATTGCCTCAGTATTTTAGCTTTGTTTTAACTTTGTTAAAGTGTAAAAAAAATAGTTAAAGTACTTTATACATTGAGATGATGGTAAGTTGTCTTTCAGGCTCCAGGGTCTCTGATATCTCAAGGGCCCTTTAGACCCCTTCTCTTAACAAATATGACTATAAGATGGCGGTGCTCTAGATAGCAGAGAATGACCTGGGATGCAAAACCCTGAAAGACATGCAGAGAGGCATGTCAGACCTCTCAATATATGCCAAAAACACAGGCAAGACTCTGACCCTGAGTGGAGTCCTTCCTTCTCCAAGAATGATACCCAGATACAAAGATAAGATAATTGGCTTCACCACTTAACTAAATAGTTGGTATAATTCCAAGGAGATTCAGTATGTGGCAGTATATGACAAAATGCTCAACAATCCTACTTGGTTTGCAAAGGATGGCCTGCAGCTCTTGTTTCAAGACTAAATCATTTGATGCTCCAAATAGTGCCTTTTTTAGGGAAAAACCAGCTAATAGACATCCCAATGTACTGTAACTAACATATCAAATCCAAAATAGAATCACTTTGAGGTGACATTGCTCACTGTCAAAATTCTCAGCAGCCAACTACCTGTTCTTGAGGCTCTCCTGCAGTTGGAACATATCATATCTGTGCAATTATTGCAGCTTGGTTTAAATGGTCATAAACTGATCCATCCAAACAGAACTGATGGCAACTGTGGTGCCATCTCCATATTTTTTAGGGACCATATAATCTCTAGACAGATTCGCCGAGACCAGCAAATCAAACTCATTGAGTTCCAAATCATACTGAACAGGACTGACTATCAATTTATAGCCTGATATAGGGTACCCTCTGTGTCCCCTGAAAATTATATAAGTTTCCTAACTGTATTTGATGAACTTGCTATAAAAAAGAGTGCCATTATTTTTGGAGATTTTTAACTACCCCTCATTAAAATGAAGCACCTATTCCTCCAATGTAGGATATGAACTAAAGTTCTCAAACTGAATAAACAAAAACTCCTTGTCAAGATTGTTACTAAATCCACAAGAGGACATAATATTTATTCACCTGGTTCTTCTGAATATAGCTTCTTAATGTACTACTCCCATAGTTTCTCCTTTGTTGCTCGTCCCTGTACACGTAGAAGACAAGCAAGGCAAGGTAGTTGATTTAAGATGCTTTATTACATTGAAACACATCAGGATGGATACCAGCATCAATAAACATAATCAAACTGATTAACAGATAGAGCTACACACATGCATGCTCACATCTCAACAGCTAACTACAAAATGGCACTCTGTCCCTGCACGTGCTTAGTAATCAATACACTTAGTACATGCACATAGGAGGTTTCTTAAACAGATATGTACACTGATCTACATTCTCCCTCTTAAAGAAAAGATTACCCTTTATCAAAATAAGATTATAGTTAGGCATGAATCAATATAGACAATCAGAGAAATAAACACAATGCTAAGGTTGTTCATATTGTTCGTGTCCAAGTTGCTATATATCTGGAACATGGTCTGAAGATTCAACCAGATCTTATGACATAACCATCAGGAGTGGACTTGCAACAGGGGACAGATTTCAGTGAACAGCTCATCTCAGAAACTTCAGGATTCATCACAAGAATGGGAATGTTCTCTGGAACTTCTTCTTGAACTAGAACACCAGACAACTCACTCTGAGACAGAGTCTTTCTCACAGGCTATGTGCTGTGGTATAGGCTCAGACACCGGTATCAAATGCTTCCAATTCTGTCTAAAAACTACCCCTTGTGATTCCACAATGTACGATCTCAGCTCTGGACAAATGTTCTTCATGACTCCAATCCAGTCATAACCTTTGGACGTTTGCATCCTTACTACTTCTCCCTCTCGTAATGGACTGAGCGGTTTGCTGGCCTTATTGTAACAGGACTTCTGGGTTAGGTGTTTCTTCAACAGACTGGCTTTCACTGCCCTGCTGTTCTTGACACAAGGAACGAGCAATTAACTACTGATTGGTAATGTGGTTCTGGTTTGTCTTGACAGACATCTCTGAGCAGGTGAACCAAGATGTTTAGCACAAGGAATATTTCTGAGATTCAGTAAGATACCACTTTTGTCTCATTTTGACTTCTCTAGTAACTGCATTGCACTTTGAATTAGAATGTGCAGTTCTGCCAAATCATTTGACTGCAGATAGTCTGGGCTACTCTTGACATGAGTAAAGTCCAACTCTTTGGCAAGTCTTTTGAACTGTTAGATTGTAAACTGTGCAATTTTCAGAAATAACTTTATGCAGTCTACCATGCACTGCAAAATGACATTTCATCTTAGCAATGACAGTACTAGATGACACATTGGGAAGTAGATCAATCTCATACCAATTGGAGTAAGAATCTACTAACACCATGTAATGCTGATCATTCCACTCAAAAATGTCTGTGGCTACTGTTGACCAAGGTAGTTCCAGAATATGGTTCAGCTGAAGTGGTTCCTTCTGCTGATGTGGCTTTGTACTATTACATACTGAACAAGATGAAGGTACTCTGTCACTATATTGTGACATAGAAAGCAAAAATACTAGTTCTCTAACTTCTTTTGGTCGAAGCTGCTCCTGGGTGAGCCTGATGTAAGATAGTAATGGACTGTTGTTGCAAGGACTTTGGAACAATTACTTTCTGACCTTTCATAATGATACCATTGTCAGACAAAATCTCATCTCTGTATGGAAAATGCACTTCTGGAGGTAAACTAGATTGCTTTGATGGCCATCCTTCTTTGAGAAAGTGGTTGAGCTTCTGTAAAACTGGATTTGCAGCTGTGTGATCTATCAACTCATCAAGATGTATAAAAGCAAAGTTTCTCCCTTCCATGACTTTAAAATCAAATATCTCATTGTCATGCTGATCAGTGGTACTTCTGGGTGATCTAGATAACATATCAGCAAGATAAAGAAGTTTACCGTTCTTGTAGACAAGATTGAAATGATACTTCTGCAATCTCAGTATCATGTGTTTCAGTCTGGCTGGGGCTGTGTACATTAGTTTTCTCAGAATAGTGACTAGAGGTTGATAATCTGTCTCACTCTGGGTAAGTCTACCATACACATAATCAGGGAACTTGGAACATGCAAACACAATTGCCAAAAGCTCTTTATCTGAGCATACTGCATCACAGCTTGTGTAAGAGTTCTTGGTGCATATGCAACAGGTTGACCATCTTGTAGAATGTCTGCACCAAGACCAAATTTCGAAGCATCATATGAAAGAGTATCTGGCTTATGTACATCATAGTAACTCAGAATAAGTGGACTGGCAATTCTGTTTCAGGACATCAAATGCCCTTTGGTGTTGCACTAACCAAGACCAGGATACATCTTTATGTGTCAGCTCTCTGAGTGGTGCTGATATTTGATTCAAGTCTGGAATGAACTTGCCTAGGTAGTTAACCAAGCCAAGAAAATGTTGCAGGGCTTGAACATTGTCTGGAGCTGGCATCTCAAGAATGGCTGTTTGCTTAGAAGGGTCTGGTCATATGCCTGAACTGGTGAATAAATGACCAATGTAAGTGACTTCTCATAGCCTGAATTTGCATTTCTGTAGAATGAGCTGAAGATTCACTTGACGTGCCCTGTCCAGGACTTTTCTGAGGTTTCTGTCATGCTCAGTTTCATTATTACCTCCTACCAGTATATCGTCTACTATAATAGTACAAAGATACCCATAAAATATTTGTTCCATTTCACGTTGAAGGATTTCACTTGCAGAATTTATCCCAAATGGCATTCTCAGAAATCTTTGCCTGCCAAATGGAGTACTGAAAGTAGTGAACAATGAGGATTTCTTGTCAAGCTGAATTTGCCAAAATGAACTCTTTGCATCTAAGACAGAAAAAACAGTGGCATTTGGCATCAAGGCTACAACTTTATTTGACTGTGCACATTGGATGATGAGGTCCTTTCAGTGCCTTGTTAAAATCTCGTCGGTCAATACATATTCTGATGTCATCTGAGCTTTTCGTATGAGCTACCACCATGGAAGATACCCACTCAGCTGGAGTTGTAACTGGACAAATCACACCTTGTTGCACCATTTTATCTAGTTCGGCTTTAATTCTAGTCTGTATAGCTATTGGAACTTTTTTGGCCTGACCACTGGAAGCTTGCCGAGTTTCTTCAAAAAGATCAACATAGGTAGAAAAAAAGGTCTATATTATGTAACCAAAAAGTGAATTAATCGAACTGCATCTACATCGGAAATGCAGTTCAGCTAATTCGTTCTTGTGGGAGGGGCACCCACCCTAATTATATATATCAACTCAGAGATTGCACTACAGTAAGGAAAGGACAAATTTTCAATCTTCACTGCACTGTGATCTCACCATCAACAGATCGCTGAACTGCATTTCCGATGTAGATGCAGTTTGGCAAACACACTTTTCGATAACATAATATAGACCAGAAAAAATAAGATTAGGCAAATTTAGAGTAGTGGTCTTTTAAGTTAATATGGTGAACATCCTTATTAAATGAAAGCAGTCCCATTTTCAAACTGTCTCTGAGGCCTAATAATGACTGGATGTGCCTCTTGACCACATAAGGCACCTAAGGCTAGCCTCATTTGCAAGCATATCTGTGTGCTTTTCTGTGAGCTCATTATTCAAAGTTAAATCACTGTCACAAAGCAAAATCTTTCTCATGGCATCATCTCTAATACTACACACTAGTCTGTCTTTTATCAACTCATCTCTTAAGTCATGAAATATGCACATTTTAGCTTTATTTCTCAGGTCAGTTATATATATATGCTGCAAAACTTTCACCAGGCTTTTGATCCCTTGTGCAAAATAGGTGTCTTTCTATTGTAACATTGGTCTGGGGGATACACATTTCTCTAAATTTGTATTTTAAACACTCAGGGTCTGCCCTTGACTCAGTCTGTACAACAATATGATGGCTTCCCCCTCTCCAACACAAATAGTAGATGCATACACAAATGAACCTTCCCTTTTTATGGCTTCCTGACCCAGCTAAATTAAGCAGAATAAATGCCTTTGTACAGTTATCTTTATCAGAAAATGCAGCTAGTAAGAAAATGTACTCTTGCTCAAACTCTCTCCAGTTCTCAGCAATATTATTGTCAAACACTAGTGTACCTGGCTTTTGAAATCTTTCAGCCATGCCAAGTATGCACAAACAAACTGAAAGTACGGCCTTTGTAATTATGTATGAACGCGTTCTCTCTGCAGCTTGCAGTAACACACAAATGCACAATAAACTCTTTGAAACACTGTACTTTGCGAAATATACTCTGAAATGGCTGTATTTGCAAAATAACTTTACTGTAATACTGCACAAACATGCAAACACTTCATGTACTTCTGATAAATCTGATAGCCTCAGTTAATATGAAAAAGTACATGCTTCATTTCATATTTTGCAAATATGAAATAGCTTGAGCAAGTTTAACATTATAAATTTGTTTCTGACCTGTTTTTTTCTGAATTATGCATGCAGCAAGGTATGGTCCATTTCTGTATATACCTCTCAAAGTCAAAGTAGAAAAACTGGAGTTCTTTCTAGCCATTAGATATGCCACTTCTGACACCATGTCGCTCATCCCTGTACACTTAGAAGACAAGCAAGCTGGGGTAGTTCGTTTAAGATGCGTTTTTACATTGAAACACATCAGGATGGATAGCAGCATCAATAAACATAATCAAACTGATTAACAGATAGAGCGTACACACATGCATGCTCACATCTCAACAGCTAACTACAAAATGGCACTCTGTCCCTGCACATGCTCAGTAATCAATACACTTAGTACATGCCCACAGGACATTTCTTAAAGAGATATGTACACTGATCTACATCCTTTTCTGGTTAAGTAAGATCATAAACTAGTTGCCTCTGCCTTTCAAATCTGTAAATACACTGAAACCAATATCTCAGAATTCAAAGATGTTAAGCATACTAATCTCATCAGATTCTGTGATGAAATTTCACAGTTCATTTATAGTAGCATCAGTACAGATATTGCTACAGCAGGTAGCTTCACAAAGGAATCCTATGCCCACTTAGATAAAAGTATAAAACTGGCAGTTCCAATCAGATCTGAATATAATGGGAAATTTAAAATCAGACCATTATGGTGATCCACTAACATAAATAAACTCTACAAAAAACAAAAACGTCTAAAAGTATACAGTAGATCAAAAGGACCTCATATCAAGAATAAGAAAATGAACACTTGATAAACACTATTAGGCATACTAAAGCAGCCTGTGTTCTTAGATTAGCATCTGAAGCTAAGGACAACAACAAATCCTTCTATAGCTTTCTTAGGAAACTAAGAAATGATAGCCAGCAGTGCTTTGAATTTGTTGAAAATGACACCACCTTCTCGGATCCAGTAGACATTGCCTGTATACTAGCAAACAAATTCAGTGTGAATTTTACCCAGAATATGACTATCCAAACCCTGCTTATACCTGAATCTCTCAGATTCTCCAGCATCATTAAAATGTGTACTTTAGGTACTCTCCAACACTAAAAATACTTCCTCCATGTGATATGACAACATTCCTGGCTGTTTAATAAACAGTACTAAAGAAACCCTGGCAGATTCACACCTTAAACTATACCACTGACTCCAGGAATTATAGGTCCATCAACCTAAGTCTTATTTGCAAATCCATATAACATATTATAACTGATCTGGTAAATTATGATATTGACAATCTCATCAAGCTAAATCCACAACAATTAGGGTTTGTCAGATGCAGATCATGTGCAATGAACCTGATTAACTTCTTCAGAAGGATAAAACAGGCTGTTGACAATGGTAATGCTGTCCACACAGTGGACCTTGACCTTGTCAAGGTGTTTAACACCATCCCTCATCCTAGCATAGTTAGTAATCTGAATGCATTACAAATAGATCCCCATGTAGTAAGAGGGCTAGCAAATTGGATAAAAGATAGAACCTACACAGTGCAGGTAGGAGGTGCCTCGTTGGTGGTTATGAAATTGAATAGGTATGTCCTGCAGGGCTATGTGCTATGACCTCTTTTGTTAAGCATTTACTTTACTAAACTCCAGACTATAACTCTTTTTTTTTTCTCACAAATAGTTATTATAAAATCATGGACCAGGAGCCAAGACCTCTATCTAAGCTTGCATATTACTGTAAACTAGGGGTAATTGTCAAACTCTCTAATGCCCAAGCCCTTCAGTAAGAATTTGCACTCATAAATACTTGGTGTACTATAAATGGGCTCACATTAAATCCGAAAAAGTGCAATATTATCACATATGGTAAACAACCCCTTCCCCCAACATGCAACATAAACTACACCCCAATCCAAAATGAGAATGTTGTTAAAGACCAGAAATGTAGGCTGACAGTTCCATCTCCTTTGATTATCAAACAATGATAGCAGTGAGATGATACTTTTAATTACTGCAGCTAAATGCTGAAGGAGTGTTTATATAAAGAGGTCATTGTCCCCTAATAGTCAGATTTGATCAGGCCAGTTACTGAATACAATCGTCCCTTTGGGTGTCACTCACTAGACATATCAAGCTAAAAAATACCAAGGGGTCCTAACTAAGAAGATCACTGGTTTGAAGTTCCTAAGTTACCAGAAAAGGTTGAATGCCCTATCCATTTATTTAGTGTCTTATAGACTCCTGAGGGGAAATCTATGCCTTACTTTCTGTAACATTATTGACTCAAACTGGGGTCCTAGATCTCGTTTACCTCTACAAACCAAATAGTCCAACAAATATCAGAATCAGGGATATAAACTTTCATCAGCAAATAAATAAAACATGGTGCAGAGATAGGTTCAATTCACAGTGCCTTCCCCATGTCCGGAATAGACTCACACTGCAAATCAAGCAGTGTGATACACTATCTTCCTTCAACTGGTGTTTGAATGAGTGGATGGGTAGTCATATACTCACCTTTGACTTGACTGGCCTAACCCTCACTGAAAATGGAAGTGCACTCTAAGGGTGGGTACTGGTATGGTGTAAATGGTCTCAAGACTCGATTGCCTTGTATTTCCTATGGTTCTTATAATTCCTGTAATTCCTATGATTATGACTATAAGCTGTTAACAAGCTAGTTTCTGTAGTCCAGGGTTTGATACCCTCTACCTCCTTTAGCCTACTGTGTGATTCTGAGCAAGTCACTTAACCAGACACTGCTCTGTGGTAAACTGGAAACTGTGCTCAGTGCTACCCTGGGTTGCATATCTAATAAATACCTTTGAAACTATAATTTAAAAAAAAACAATCTTGTAGTCTGAAAAATGGAAGATTTTTTTATAATCTGTAGCTTCACAAACCTGCTGCTAGACTCTTAATGGTGTCAAGATGGTGCAGTTCCTTTTGCACTAGTAATTATATTTTACCACCAGTAAAATAACTCATGTAACCAACTAGAGAAATGGACTTTCTAAGGCATTCAAATACACTATATCATACATACTTTGAAAATGACTATTTGTAAATGGAAATAAATCTTATGAGAGCTAGAAAGAAGACATGACTGAGGAATGCCAGAACAGATGTGAGGGAAAAGGTAGTTTGTTCTAAAAGATGTCTTAGAGGTATCAGAATACATACTGCTGTCATTAGAAGAACTCATCTGCCTATGGATTCCACATGACTGGTTCAAAGGTTAATGTTCTCCAGTATAACAATAGCATTGTTAGTGTACCATTCTGCTGTTACCACTATAGTATGTGTTCTACAGTATACAATAACATTGTTAGTGTGCCATTCTGTTGTTACCACCATAGTATGTGCTCTACAGTATAACAATAACATCGTTAGTGTGCTGTTGTTATCCCTATAGTATGTCTTAAGGAGCTGGACATGGAAATTATACCCACTGGCCAAGTTTTCATTCAAACATCATGACTTACATGGAATCACTAAAGTAAGCTTAAATACCATCAGTTTTCATTTAGTGAATGATCTCAGATGACTAGTTATATTTTGTAATTCTGAACACATTCCATATGAATGCTACCTGAGTAGACTGTTTAGCTTTTAACAGTGAAGATCAAAGCTACCTTTGATTTGGGGCAAAGCTTTCTTTCCCTCTCACTCCTTTATAACAAAACATCCTCATCATAACATCCCATTTTGAAAAATATGGCTGGCAATGCAGGCTGAGAACAACTGGCTGAGTGCCATCTGGCACAACACAGGTTGATATTGTAAAGTTTATTAAACCTGTGTGTTAAAATAGCTCGTACAGAGAAATTGTTCTTTCTTAGTTATTGGGCAGTAACTTTATATATTGGTCATACATTTCCTTTATGAATATTGCTTACCTTAGGAATGAAGTACCCCATAATATCCACATCTCGTATCATCTTTCGAGGTACTCCACCGGGAATAATATCAGCATATCGCTGAACTTCGTGGATAACTGCATCTGTAAAGGGTAAGTTCACTCTGTCTTCAGTCTTAATATTTTTCTCTTTTCCAATCACCTTGTCGATTTCCTCATGGATTTTATCTGAAAAGAATGAGCACCATGCATTACATCTTCCAGTACACATATCTCCAATTACACAATAAAAGCAGGTGTTCATATATTTCTTATATAACAATTATATATGTGAGGAATATTCATTTGCAGACCACATTTAGACAAAACAAACTTGCTTTGGAAGAAGAGGTAGGAGCACCACAGCACAAAACAGTGGCACCTGGCCGTGGTGTAGTAATGGAGGCAAAGACCACATTACAAAGGCATGCATAAGGTATAAAGTAGTGAAATCATTTGTGCTGCATTTTGAACATCTAGAAGCTTGGACATTATACAAGTTCTATTACCTGATGGACAAAGGGGGATGTTACGAAAAGGCGTGTTCCTTGAAAAGGCCTAGTGTTTCCCCCACTAACTTGCAGCAAAATTCCAAATGGGAAGCATAGTAACCACTATAAATTTGTGAGTTTGTTTCTGTATATGTGTATATGAATGTGATATGATGCATGTATGCATGTATGCATGTATGCATGTACAATTGGAAATCATAAGAAATACATAGATATTAGATCAGAGACCATGTTTGCGTTGTCAATAGGCATCTTCAGGCTCTACCAACCTCCTTTTCAGTGAAGGAAAGGCCTGTACGTCCCAGAGTGTATTTTGAGGCACTTATCCATTTGTCTAAGCTATGTCTGAAGGCAAAGAAGCAATCACACAACTTGGCATTCAAGTGTTGTCTATTACAGAGCAAGGGGAGGTGCTGTTTGATGAACTTATCCCTCCAACTAGTTTCATTTATTCTCTGATGTAGATTCAGATCTCTTGTTCTAGTGCAGGCTGTGCAGTCTGACACATTGAGAAAAAGAGGGTCCCTGAGGGCATGGAAAGCAAGGCATAGGTCTTCCCTCAAAAGTCTATATGACACCAAGTTCAAGGAGAGGGTCTCCGGTTTCTCCTGATAGCTAATATTTCTAAGGTCTGAGATTACTTCTGTTAGGAATCTCTGCAGTCTTTTGAATTTTTTGTTATGCCAAGTGAGATGTACATCAAAGAGTGCATTATATTCTATAATGCATCTCACCATGACAGAACACATGCGAATAATAAATTGGTATTAAAAGAGATGCCCTTGGTAATTAATTAATATATACAGAAGAACTTCCTGACTATGATCACTACATGCTGATCAAAGGAGAAGGAGCCATCTACTCAAATGTCCAAGTCTCTGATGACAGACTTGTTGGAATGTGGGATGCCATTGATGCAATAGGTAGCAGCAATCTGTTATTTTTCAATGGAGATGATACTGCATTTCCTAGCATTTAATTTGACACTTTTCTCAGTTCACCATTTGTTAATGTGTGATAATTTCACTTGAAGGTAATACGTGTTGTTTGTTGGTAGGACAACTACACCCAGCCTACAACCATCTGCAAACCTAGACAGCCAGAAATCCTTGCTGTGCATGATGAGATCAAAGAAATAAATTCCAAAAGGAGGGTGTTCAATACTGACCCCTGGTGAATGCCACTTGTCACCTTTTCCTTAACTGAGGAGGCATCTTCAACCGTTAGAACATACATTCTGTCCATGAGCCATCTGACTGCATAAGGATCTGTGCTTAATGATATTAGCTTGTTTACCATTCCATCATGCAGTATAGTGGAAAATACTTTTACTAAGTAGACGTAAGCAGTGTGAACAGTGTGACCATTGTTGACAGCCTGTGTGACCTTTTCAAAGAGGTTCAGAACATTAAAGACAGACCTTGCTGTGGCAGAGGGAAGTCCTACTGCCTACCAGTGGGACTGGTGAGCATTGTACTGCCTATCTAACACTAGAGGAGTGGTTTCCAATTCTGAAATTGTAATTTTATTAGCTTTTTGGGCTGATTTCTATACCTTTCAACTTTCTGGCTTAAAAATGCGTATGTTTGCACATTTTTCACATCGTGCAGCACTATGAGGCTACAGTTAAACTATTCCAGGTGCCAGACAATCTGCTCTTCAAATTTTCCCTTAAAACTAGCTGGTTTATCAGTAGTAGCACTAAAATCTGAACCCCTGTGACTAGCACTTGCTCTAGAACCTGCTGTAAAGCACTATGAAGCCTGAACTTGATACGAGCACCCAGCTCTCCTTGTCAATAAGGAGAAATTAATCATAGGCACTAAACAGGCTACAACTGCAAAGAACCTTGCAAAGGTAAGGAAAAACAGCTCTTAAACCTTACAAAAAAGCACCTAAACAGGCATGTCCAAGGGTCAGCTTCCGGAGGTTTCTCCTGTCCACCTGGTGAATCTGGGCATACTGGAGCAATGCGGCAACTGCCTCATGTACACAGACAATCTTCTCCTCCTACCACCCAACACTACAGCCTGCGAGAGATGCACTTACATAGCCAAACTGGAAGCAAAGCTCTCTCCGGTCAAGACTGTGCTAGACAGTCAAGAGGGGAAGGCTAACACCTGCATTACACCTCTAGCAACTCATAGCCCTTCAAAACCCACACCATCAACTCCCACACATAGCAACACTAAACCCACATATGCGGAGGCCCTTAACATTAACCTGCCCAAGCAACAAGGACCTCCGAAGCCAAAAACGCAAACAAACACCAGTCACAACCAAAGTGACACATAGCTCACAACACCAGTGTGCCACCCAACAACAGCCCCTAAGGAAAGACAATGTACCCAACACTTTAGTCATGGGTGACTCTATAGTCAGGCACACTGATGTCCCACTCACCAGGCTGAACAAGGAGAAAATTACAGTCAGCTGCCTGTCGGGGGACAGGATCCGCCACATAACGCATGCACTCAAGTCACTCCACAACAAGTACAAATACGACTCTGTCATTGTCCATGCTGGAGTAAATGACTTGAGACGTACCTCCTTGGAATACATGAAAAGTGACATGGAAGAGCTCTTGGATCATGTGACCCAGGCAGGTATGACCCTAGCCCTAAGTAGCATCCTGCCTTTGCCCAGAATGATACCACAGTATAAGGACAAAATGATTGACTTCAACAATTGGCTAAGCTTCTGGTGTCATTCAAAGGGGATCCAGTATTTGTCTGCCTGGGAAGACATGATCGACAAACCATGATGCTTTGCCAAAGATGGTCTGCAACTGTCACCCATGGGATTCAGGTTACTGGCTAAAGCTATTTCCTCCCCTATAGTTTCTTTTTTAGGCAAGGTTCAAAGGATAAAACCAATCAATGCTAGAAGTCTAAACCTCAAAATGCACTCTCTCGAGGCACTTCTAAAAATGGAAAACATCGATATCTGTGCAGTGACTGAGACCTGGTTCAAGGTTCCAGAGAGCACCCCTGCAATACCAGACTACAATTCTTACCACACTTTTCGGCCACAAAACCAAGACCGAAACACTAAAGGTGGAGGAGTGTCCATATTCACCAAGGATATTCACACCTCCAGGCTAGTTGCCCAACACAATGCATCTGAAATTCTCCAGGTGCAACTAACATTAGGTAAGACTGAAATCCAAATTGTAGCTTTATACAGATCCCCCACCATACCCCAAAATTCTCTCTACACCTTCCTAAACATACTGGAAAATATTAAGATACAAGCAAACACCCTAATACTAGGTGATTTCAACTACACTGCCACTAATTGGGAAAACTACTCGGGTACCAACTCCTTTTCCCAACGGTTCTTGGAATTCATAAATTCCAATGCCCTGGATCAACTAATCCATTGTCCCACCAGGGGCTCCAGTATCCTAGACCTGGTCATTACCAACATGGGAGATAGATGCTCCACACCAGTGGTCACCCCCTCATTGGTCAGGTCTGACCACAAGCAAATCACCCTTGACATCCACATCCCACCCCCACCCCCCAGTAAGGAAACCTCCTTAAAAAACTTCTCCAAAGCCAACTTCATGCTACTGAAGTCAGAAGTGACAAACTTCACAACACCCACGCAGACAGGATCTGGAAGTTCGACTGCAGAATCCTACACTAAGGCACTGTACGAGCACATCCACTCATGAATGAATCGTGCCATCCCAAATAGAACCAAGATGCTCTTCTCCAAAAAAAGGAAGCCAATCTGGTGGTCCTCTGCTATAAACAAACTATACAACAGAAGGAAGAAACTGTTTCAGAAAAGAGGAAAATCCCAGGATGCAAAAAACTCCCTCACCAGCCTCAGTAAGAAGCTGAGATCCCTCATAAAATCCTCAAAAGCTAGTTACGAAAATAAAATTGCCAAAGATTCCAAAGACAACCACAAGGCATTCTATAGTTATATCAAGAATATAAATGGCAATGCTCAGATCTGCTCTAAACTACAACAGAGTGGCATTAAATATACTGATCCCAAGGATATTGCCAATATCCTGGCAGATCGATTTAGTTCCAACTTCACTCCACTCTCACCCCCTAAAGGGCCCATCTCAATACCAAAAGATTGCCAAATTCCGATAATCACAGCCACACAGGTAGAAACTGCACTCTCCAAAGCTAAGAATACAGCATCCTGGGACCAGATGACATCCCGGGCTGTGTACTACATGAACTACAAAATGAACTGGCACCTCACCTAAGTGTCATGTTTAATCATAGCCTCACCTCAGGCTTCATGCCCACTGAGTGGCGCACAGCTACAGTTATCCCGCTCCACAAGGGGGGATCCACCTTGGATCCCGGGAACTACTGTCCCATCATTCTGACAAGCCTGATCTGCAAGGGCATGGAACGCATTATCTTGGAACTTATAAACAAAGACATTGGCAACCTCCCGACACTGGACCCCACCCAGTTTGGGTTTGTGAAGGGTCGATCTTGTCTCCTGAATCTGATTGTCTTCTTCAAATTGGTCTCCAGACCTGTGGACGAGGGTAAGGAGGTCCACACAGCCTATCTGGACCTCACCAAGGCCTTCAACACCATCCCCCACTCTGGAATCATAGATAAACTTACTAAGGTGGGCATAAATCCCTACGTCACTCGATGGGTTGCCAACTGGCTTACTGACAGAACCCAGACTGTAAAAGTAGCGATTCCAAATCCAGCTCCAGACAAGTGACAAGTGGAGTACCTCAGGGTTCAGTCCTGGGACCACTCTTGTTTGGCATCTACTTCTCTGAAGTACAGGCCAACACTAAGGGGCTCTGGTTAACAAAGTTTGCAGATGACTGCAAACTGGGAGCCATTACAGAATCCCAAAATGATGTGGATATTCTACAAAAGGGCCTTACAGAAACAGATGCCTGGTGCCAGAGCCATAGGCTCAAGCTTAATGCCAAGAAATGTATAGTCATCCCCTTTGGAAAAAAAACATGTACCCATAAACTACCACATAGGTGGCAGGACACTAAACATCGAAAGTGTGATGAGAGACTTAGGGACACAAGTGGGCAGTGGTCTCACTTTCGATAACCACATCGCCACAACAGTCAGGAAATCCTTCTACATGGCACACCTCATCACTAAGGGCTTTTCATCTGGAAAAAAGGAGGTCATTGTCCCATTGTACTCATCCCTCATTAGACCCATTATAGAGTATAATGCTCCATTTGGTATGTACCTCACAAAACATCTGCAACAGCTGGAAAGGCCACAGAAATACCTCACTAAAAGAATCACAGACCTAAAGCAGATGCCATATGCTGACCGTCTAAAAAAACTCCAGCTATACTCTGTGGCATATTGTCTACTCAGAGGCGATCTCTGCTTAACATACAAGGCCATGTCAAACCCTGAGCTGTTGGACATGCTCCACTTAAAGAAATCCCAATCCCTCAGAGCCACATGCTCCAGGGATCTAAACCTTATCATCACATTGAACAAAACATGCTGGAGGGATAGGTTCCTGACCCAGAGACTCCCCATACTCTGGAATAGACTGCCCATACATGTCAAGCAGAGCACCTCATTGGCCCTCTTCAAAAGGAACATTGATGATTGGACGGGAGATAGGAAATTCACCCCGGGGATCATGTCAGTCACCCTGCTAGACAGGGGCCCAGAGAAGTAAATATTGTGGGAAAAAATTTCCAGGGAATTGTTATGGCTAGGCTTGCATAGGCCTTAGGGCCGATAGCCTAGTACTAACCTATGAACCTATGAACCATCCCTAAACATATCCAAATTGTTGCAGGCCAAGCCTCATTAAATTCCTAATGTCCTGTATAATGAGGTCAGTGATGATGTATTTCATGGCTTTGCACACAAGACTAGTAAGACAAGTGGGTCTATAGCTGTGTAGGTCAGTGGAAAGGTCAGCCTTATGGGGGGGCACTACAGCCTCAGAATGTCACTGATCAAGAACATAGCTTGTGGCAAAGTTTAGGATGAACAACTTAAGGAGGGGATCAGCAAGGGTCTGCTTCACATTGTTCATAAGACAACCCAGAATGCTGTATTTTTAGTGTTGGAGAGAACTTTAAGGATATAGTCCTTGGAGATATTGTGGGGGAGTGACCCAAGGATGTTTGAAGTGGGTATGATAGTTTCAAGGGAGAAATTTACAGCAAATATATTAACCAATATGCTGGCAATGTCTTTAGTATTTGAATAAGAGGTGCCATTATTGATAAGTTATGAGTAGTGATGTAAATTATTTCTTAGTTTT
This sequence comes from Protopterus annectens, assembly GCF_019279795.1. NCBI lineage: Eukaryota > Metazoa > Chordata > Ceratodontiformes > Protopteridae > Protopterus > Protopterus annectens. The sequence goes on along the minus strand of NC_056725.1, from coordinate 1,295,747,797 downwards.
CTGACATAGCTGAAGAAGGACTTATTATTATCTGGTACCTCAGAAACAAGCCTACATCCAAGGGAGGCTTTCCTGGTCTTAACGGCTACCTTCATTTCTTTGTGAGGTGTTTTAAATTCTGTCTTACAAGGTAATCTAAACAGTTTCTTCCTTCTATTGTAAAGTCTGCTTATAGCTACTAACCACTGACAGGTTTGTCATTTAACTTGCCAATGTATTTGGTCCTGGTGGGGACAGTCCTATCAATGCATTTTTCTAAATGAGACTAAAGATCCTTGGCATATGTGGCTTGATATCTCAGTTCTATATTGGGTATACAGGAAAAATTTGCTACACAATTGCAAAAGGCTAGCTTTTTTGAAGTCTCTAAAGCAGGTGATGTTAGTAACCATGGAAGAGAATGCTCTAAAGGCAAATGTAACCGGTTAGCAATCAAGCTTAACAGCTGAGAGATTAACCTTGGGCAGTGAGCAGGTTTGAGTTATATTTGGAATAACTAGTTCCAGAATATATCTGCCCCTGTTGGGGTTACTGACAGTTTGATCCAGGGAATTCTCATTTACCCAGTCTAAGAAACATTGTACATAACTGATACTAGAAGAATAAATATTTCAGTCTATGGATGGAGGGGTAGTTGAAGTCATGGAGGATTAGAGATCAATCTGCAACTGAGATGTTTTCGAGGAATGCTAGGAACTTATAATGGTCATGTAGACACATGAGAGGGGACATGGAACAAGCTATAACTTGAGGATCCAATTTACCTAGTGTAAGCTGGGGTTCAGTGAGCTTATTGGTAGGGTCAGTAGGTATCTCCACAGAAGGGATGGAATTCTTGATGAAAACTGAGACCTTGTGCCATGTCCGGGGAGCCTGAAGGCATTAAATGACTAAGTTTGTAGATGGCGGGAAGCTTGGAGCAGTCCTTGAATTCCTAAATGACTCAGCAATCCTGCAGGAAGGTTTGTAACAAATAAATAACTGGTGATAAACTCATGGACTGAAAATGAATGCCAAAAATGCATTATTGTATCCTCTGAGAAGTCATCTTCCCAGGGAACTACCACATTGACAATACTCCCCTAAGAGTTGACCCAGTTGTTTAGGATTTGGGAACTTATGTGGACAGTGACCTAACTTTTGACCAACATGTGTCTATTGTTGTAAGAACATGCACAGCTTATAAACAAAGGGATTGTGTCTAGATCTAGGGATGTCATTGTCTCCCTTTATGCAGCCCTCATCAGGCCAATCATTGAATTAATGTTCCCTTTGGCATGTATCTTTCCAGACACATACAACAACTGGAAAACCCACAGAAATTGCTGTGTCTTTCGGCTTTTCCCAGTTAGGGGTCGCCACAGTGGATCACCAGTCTGCTAATGATTGGCAGTGGATTTTTACAGTGTTGAGTTGCCAGTCCGGCACCCAACCTTCAAAGAAGGCACAACCACTCATGCATGCACCTACCTGCATGTCTTTAAAGTTCAATCGACCATGGAGAAGACATGCAGACTTTGCACAATAGGTGTTCCAGCTGAGAATCGAACTGGAGAGCCTCTTGCTGTGAAATACCATACCAAAAGGATACAAGGCCTAAAAAGCATGTCAAAGCCTTGTCACTATACTTGGTATCCTACAGATTGCTAAGAGTTGACCTGTGTCTGGCATACAAGGCATCCCATTACTGATGGATTTACTGCACATTGAGTTAAATAGCATCAGAAATACTCAGTCTAGGGATATAAATCTCTTCTGCAACATCAACAGGATTATTTGAAAGGACAGGTATGACTTGCAGATGATACCACTGCTATGGAACAGACTCTCCATCCACATAAAACAAAGTGCATTCTGTCCATATTCAAGCACAACTTATATCAACAGATGGGAAACAGAAAATGTATCCTAAGACTGTCCTCTGTATTACTAATGGACAAAGGCAGCTCCAGAACACTTTATATCTTGCATAGGGGAGGGTTGCTCACATTATCTGTTGTTTGATCCCAGTTATTCTCATTAGGAGTGATATATAATTATTGACCATGGGTTGGGTAAGGCTAATCTAAAAACAAATGGGATACATTATTTTGAGCACAAAAAGGGAAACTAGCCAGGGTTAAAATGGCCTTCAAGAACAGCTAGCCTAGTACTTATCTTTGAACTTATTAAAGGCACAAAATCCAGACATAAAAACGGAGCTTTCATTGGCTTTGTACAAATGGTTAAGTTACAACACAAACATGGACTCATTCCAGCTGAAGAAGTGCCTCTAGATTGAGTAGTTTGTTATTAAAACTCCTGACACTGAGATGGGCCATCTTGATGATGTCTAGTTTACAATCTGATTTGTTGGTTAAACTGGGAAGTTTATTAGATGAACTTTGCCTAGAAAGGCACATGGGGTTAGCAAAGACTTTGGCCAGTATGCAGAAGTCTTTGAGGGGAAGGTGTAGATCATACTTGACAAAGTAAGCAGGACTATAGATCACCTCGTCCCAGGGGAAACAAATACTGGACCCCAATGGAGTCACACCTGTCACTTTGCCAGCTCTTGAAACCAATTATCCTTTCTTTGACTCTAGGTATCATTTTTGATGAGAGGAAGAGATAATTCAAGGCCAGAGTCTTACAATTGATGGAAAGATGAGTAGCAAGTTCCAGCAAGTCCTTTTGCTTGTCTTTTTTGAGTTTTCATGCCAGATCATTCATTCATTCTAGCAAGGAATATGATTATGTCATAAGTATATTTACTGGAAGAAAGGGTTTTCAAGTTTCTTAATATATCAGCAATCCTTTGTCCCAGGTGTCATCTAACTGCAACCCTGTTCTTGTTCAGCCTGGTGAGTATGGAATCAGCATGCCTAACAAGAAAGTCACCAATTACTAGAAGATTGCTGGAAGTTGACCTGTTTTTGTTAGGATCAGGGGTGTTTTGTTGCTTGTGACATATTGATGAAGGGGTACATGGAGTAGATGTATTTGCTGAGTTTCATTGATGGCTTCTCTTATGAGTTCTAGGATGCACTTGCAGTGATTTCTTAATGGCATCGGCATATGAATGTTTTGTGCTAACAATATGAGTGTGTTACATTTGTATGAATTTGAGTGAAACTATGATGCTCACTGCATGCTTAGGATTTCAAGAGGGGCTGTATCAAAATCAGGCATGTGTTTAAACCTCTCACAGATGAAATCAATTTGGTTGAGAAATGATTCATTTTCAGTGAGAACATAGCAATTATTATATATCCTTACGATACCAA
>NC_056725.1:1295729531-1295739531 GCF_019279795.1 Protopterus annectens | reverse complement strand
TGATGGGGAGGTTTGGGGAACTTAGATAGCCCCTGTTAATTTTGGTAGGCTTCTGTAGTTGTGGTAATTAGTGAGTAGAGGGGCTATGGCATAAATGTGTTGCCCCTAACAGCCAATTTATCTGCACTTTAAAATCAAATGTTAGATTTTAAGGTAGTAGTTAATGAATTGTTACCTCACTGCAAGAGGTTCTCCCGTTTAATTCTCGGCTGGGCTTGGGAGTGCCTTCTGTGTGGAGTCTACATGTCCTCCCCGCGGTTGGGTAGCGTTTGAAAGACATGTGTGCGTAAATGGACGTGCCTTCATTGAAGGTTGGGCATCGAGCCGGCACCTTGGCGTTTCATAAAAATCTACTGCCAATCATTAGCAGACCGGAGTTCTGCTGTGGCGACCCCTTACCGGGAAAAAGCCGAAAGACAAACAAACAAGTTAATGAATCTTTTCTTGAGGACTCAATTATCAAATGTCTAAGCCCAAAAAAAAAAAAAAAAAATGTTAGTTTCAGAGGAGAAACAGAATCCAGTGGTTTAATTTGACCTCTACTTTCCTAGTGTGCTCTGATGATACAGAGTCATTTTTTTAGGGTCTTTTCCCAGTGCTCATTGGTGGTTTGTGGGCTGGGGGAAAGTAGCAGTGCTTTTTCATGGGCGTCCCGCTGATATTTTCTGGCTGGTGGGGTCGGGGTGCCCTGGTGAAGCATGGCTTTGTTGTTGTATTTTGCTTTATCTGTTCATTGGTGTTTAGTGCCCAGAGGGAAGACAGAGCTGCTGTTCGTGGGCTTTTCTTGGCTGTTGGTGTCTCTGGGTGCATGTGCAGCAACATCTGTGGTGTCACAGAGGAATTAATAAAAAAACTAAAGATATATATATATATATATAAAACAATACATAAAAATTTTGCTTTGTGGCCCAACCAACATAATGTTATGTAGTTGGTCTGGGGGACATGCTGTACTGTTGGTTGTAGTTGCTCCTAATTTCATTGGTGGTGTGTGTTACTCTACTGGTTTCACTCTGGCCAGTTTGGATGTCTGCGCATGCACAGTAATATCGATGGCGCATGTCTACATATATTAAAAAAAAGTATTGTAAGGGTTATGGTTCCGTAGCAATTTTTGTGGGTAGAGGGTGAGGGATGTAGAGGTCAGGCAGCTGGTTTCTTGGTTTGTTTGTGGTTAGTGGGCAGAGAGGTGGCAGCATAGTATTTTGCAGGCTTCCCTCTGCTCTGTAGTGATAGCTGCGCATGCACGGTAATGCCGATGGTGTTCGCAACCGCAAAATAAAAAAGATAAAATAAAATAAATAAATAGAAAAGGAAAAAAGAATTAGAGGTTAGTAGGCCATCAGTGTCTGGGCGTTGTGTAAGTTGATGGGCTTAGGATGTTTTGCTCTGATTTTAATGTGTGGTGTCCTGGGTTTGAGACTTGGCAGTGCTGTCTTTTAAAGTAGGTTAAGGTTTTAACCTTAACATTAAAAGGCACCAGGTTGAGTTTAGCTTCTGGGTTTTGACAAGTTTTAATGTGGAAAAATGTGGCATTTATATGTGTTGGAAGTGTTTTTTTTCTTTCTCATGTACTTACAGTGTATTTTGTTTTTCAGGTAGTGAATTGGAAATCATGGCGGAGGTACGGACGTTGAAGCAGAAATGGGCGAGTATAGTGGCACAAGCAGAGGACTTGTTTTGCATGATGCCGGATGAGGTTGCAACAACTAGCATGCAGGGTCCTAAGACTCAGAAGAGGCAGCAGACAGGGAATAGTGCATGAGCATCCAGAGCCAAGAGAACAGGACAGACAACGACAGTGGAGGAGAGGACAACAGAGGCTGAAACACTGGTGGCACCACCTTCAGCCTCGACAGGTAATGATTTGTTAGGCTCTGCTTGGGGGGGAAGCTGAAGGACAGGTAGCAGGGAGTGATTGTTTGGGGTTAAGTGTGGGGATGCATGGCAGGGTTAAGGGAAGGCTCAGGGTCTTTCAGGGTATAGGTGGAGGCGCTGCCATTGGTGCGGGTTTGCAGGCATTAGCAGGTCATGATTTGAGTTTTAATTGTACCCTTTCATTGTTGGAGGAGGACATGGACCCTTGTTTAGATGAAGTAGGGTCAGACTTTGAAACATGTCCTGGAGATTGGTTGATGAAACAGGCATTAGGGCAGGAGGGTGCAACAATCCTTTTAGCTCCTCATATTTTGCTTACGGTGAAGGAGAAGATTTTGGAAAGGGGAATACGTAGATATTTTTGAGTTGATTGATGTGGGTGGGGTACAGCATTTGATGGAAACTGAGACAGGGAAAGAGAAGGACCTCTTGGCAGCTTTGGTGACATTAGGTTGCAGGTGGGTGGGTAAGTTTCAGCAGAGGACATGGGAAAATTGGGTTTTGGGATTTATATATTATATGGCAGTGTGGTTGGAAAGGGATAATTCTTTGGCCCTTCTGTTTCTCACCTATTTTTTGACTATATGAGAGGCACAAAGGATACGGCCAGGTAATGCATGGCTATGGTATGATCACACATTATCCATGCGTTGGGATGTTAGGCACCCTGATATCTAGTTGTCCACCATGATGGCAGCTTTGGGTTGCATAATAGTGTGTGTAAGTCAGCAGAAGGCAGTGTCAGGTTATGTTGGGCTTTTAATGCAGGGAGACGTTCATGGACAGGTTGAAGATTCTCCCATGCTTGTTCAAAGTGCATGGGTGCACATTCAGTGATGCAATGTGGTAAGGGTGAGAGTCCAGGCATCCTACTTTCCACGTCAAAGAGGATGGAGTGGCCCTCCCATGGGACTACAAGGGGTTTGGGACAGGGCCAGTTTTCATGGCCAAAGGGGGTCCTTTTGAGGAATTATGGGGTGCCCAGGGGACCCATTCATCTATTAAGGTCCAGGTCCTTCAGGAGTTGCTGGCACAGTATTCACTGTCAGCATTGGATGGGGAATTAGTTGAGGGTTTTGTGAGGGGATTTTCGATCAAGTCTAATTTGGTAGGTGATGGTAAGGTGGGGAAAAATTTGAAGTCAGTGCATGGGAGGAGGATGTCCTAATACCTTTGATTGAGAAGGAGTGCCAGTCGGGTAGATTGTTGGGCCCATGTGATAGTCCACTATTTACTCAATTTAAAGTGTCACCTTTGGGTTTAGTTCCCAAGAAGAGGCTGGGTGAGTTTTGCTTAATACATCATTTATCTTACCCTGAAGGCAGTTCTGTTAATGATTTCATTGCTGGGGAGGTGGTTAGAGTGATGTATACATCCCTGGATGATGTGGTGCACATAATTAGAGGTTTTGAGGACCCTTGGCTGGTGAAGGTAGATACTGAGTCTGCTTTTTGTCTGTTGCCAGTTTGGGAGAAGGATTGGCCATTATTGGGCATGATAGTGGGGGATAGTTTCTATTTTGACACAGCTATGCTGATGGGATGTGCAGTGGCTTGTTACACTTTTGAAAAGTTTAGCATGGTCTTGCCTTGGATATGGCAACAGAGGGATTAAGGGCAGAGAGCAGTACATTACCTAGATGGCTTCTTGCTAGTGGATGAGTGGAAAGTGGGGGCACAGATAGGGATGCATGAGTTTGTGTGGATGTGTGAGGTTTTGGGAGTGCCATTAGCTAAACATAAGCTGGAGGGCCCGGTGAAGGTGTTAGATTTCCTGGGATTGAATGTAGATGCAGGTCAAGGTTTATTTCAGTTGCTGGGGGAGAAGGTGGTTCATCCACAGGAGAAAATAATGTAGGTGAGGTCCAAGATTAAGATTTGGGTGAGAGAAGTCATGGAGTTGTTTGGATTGCTGAATTTTGCTTTCAGGGCAGTGCATCCTGGACAAAAATGTTTTGTAGGTTGGTGGCTTTTCTACTGAAATGAGGTAGAAGTAAGCACCACAGGGTAAGGGTTAGTAAGTTAGCACGGGAGGACTTATCTTTGTGGTTGCAGTTTCTACATCAGTTTTTAACAGGATCACATTTTGGCAGACAGACTGAGTAGGTCAAGGGGATTTACAGTTGTTTACAGATGCAGTGGGGGTCTAGGTATGGGGTCATTTTTTGTGGGGCAATGGTTTTCAGTACCATGGCCTCCTCAGTGGCCTGAGGAATGGAAGCAGGATGTTGCCTTCCCGGAGCTTGTGCCAATTTGGGCTGCATCAGTGGTATAGCAGGATTGTTTGAGAGGTAGGAGAGTAGTGTTTAATTCAAACAATATTGCGGTGGTGAGAGTGTTGCAGGTTAAGATGGCTAAATCCGCACAATTGTTATTGGTTTTTCATAAGCTAGTGTTGCAGAGTTTGCTGATTCATTTTTCTTTTACTGGGCTGCTTGTGCTGGGAGACAAGAATGGGGTAGCTGACAATTTGTCTTGTTTTCAGTTTTGCAGGTTTCGGCAGGTGGCTCTGACAGCAGCAAGGGACCCCATGGTAGTACCAGATGAGATATGGCAGATTGGACAGCAGTGGTCAGCCGGTTGGTGCAGCAGTCATGGGCGGTATCCACCAGGAAAGAGTACAGTAGGGCATTGTATGATTTTGATAGTTTTATGAGGCAATTACTGGAAGAGGAGTGTGTGTGTGGTCGGCAGTAAGATCAGTGAGGGTGGTTTTGGCAGCAATTGGTCGGCCAAATTAGAAGAATGGATTAAGTCATGGACAGTTGAGTGCATTTTGAAAGGTTGAGGTAGAGGGGAAGGCCCTTTTAGGGATAGAAGATGGCTGATGACTACGGGGATTTTAAGAATGTTGTTAAAGGGTTTAAGCAGAGTATCTGGAAGCTCAAAGGAATATGTGATGTGGGGCACGGTAAGTGTATGGATGTACTGTGGAGCTTTCTGTGTGTCAAGGTTAATGGGTTCATTGGTGTGGGAGGGCGTGCTGCTATTGCCAAGGGCGGTGCACATTAGGTTGAGGTCATCGACAACTAATCAAGAAGGAAAAGGGACATCTATAGGTTTTGGGGAAAGTTAGGTCAGTATGGATGTGTCCGATGGAGTGGGGAAGGAGATTGTGTGCGGCTAAAGAGAGTAGGGCACAAGGGTTAGTTTTCACATCAGTAGGTGGCAGAGTGTTAATGGAGGAGCAGTTGAATTTAGTCATGAGAAGGGCCCTTCTCAGCGTGGGCTTACAGGGGGAAAAGTTTTCTACTCATTCTTTCAGGATGGGTAGGGCATCTGATCTAGTGAAAGGAAACAGTTCGATTGAAGTCATTAAGAGGGTGGGTAGGTGATCTTCTAAGGCATTTTTGACTTACATTAAATAAGGTTTGGTATATTTATTTTGTGGTTAATTTTTTTTTGTTTCCTAGGAGAAAGGATTGGCATTTTAGGCCATGCATTCATGTATTGGGCAGCTAGGCACGCTATGGTTAGAACCAATGGCATGGACTTGGGCTTGCAGCATTTTGAATTGAAGGTTACCTGGCATGGTATTAGAGGGTTGATGTGGAACTGGATACTTCAGGTATTTACGATGTAATAGAGCCAGTGGGGGTTGCCTCAAATTGTATTGGTTCATCTTGTGGGGAATGATTTGGGCGTGATTTTGAAGAAGCAGCTAGTTTATAATATTTGTGAAGATTTTTTTTAGCTTTAAGGAAGCTTTATCCATCAGTTTGTCTGGTTTGGTCGGAGATTATTCTCAGGTTAGTTTGGAGGGAGGCAAAAATTCTTTCTGCAATTGAGATGGCTCATAGGTATGTTAACTTTATGCTGGCAAAACAGTTGAAGGGGATGGGGTTGCATACATTTCAGCACAGTGAGTTTGAGGATAGGGATCCCATGCAGTATAGGGCAGATGGAGTTCACCTTAGTGAATTTGGACTTGTTTAATTTAAATTTGGGGTTATTTCTGGAGGGATTAGTTAGTGGGGGTTAAGGTGTGAGGGAGAACAGCTCATGGGGGCTGGTGGGTGGAGAGGCTTGCCCCTCTTCTGGTCCCCTCTGGCAGATATTTGGTGGAAGGATTTTGAGGTGGCAAACGATTGATGGTGGAGGTGTTTGAACCTGATGGTTTGGAGTGGTGAAGAGATGCTGAAGGTGAGCTGTGGAACACTGCCTTGTAAGGGCAAGGATAAATAAGCAAATGGGGACACTGCTTACTCCAAGGATGAGTGGTTACGCTGCCCTTATGGTTACTTATTTTATGTTTTCTTTACAAGGAATTGAAGATGTATTGTGTTTAATAAAGTTTCATGCTTTTATCATTTATTATGTTATGCAATAAAGGTCATCAAAGGTCTTTGGGTGTTTGAGTGGTTTATTAAAATGGAACGTGATAAATGCCCTGGGATTCAGAAACATCTGCAGTGTTGTGCTCCTCAGTTATTCATGCATGGTGTATGCAAGTTATAGATACAGTGAGTGGGGCTGGGGGCAGCAACCAAGTTGTCTGTATTATATGTTAATTTGGAGTAATGGCCTGATAATGAGCAACATTATTAATATGAGGTAATCAGTGGAAACAAATGAGGGTAAACAATATGGTGGAGCAATTCAGAACTATATTTATATCATGACTGTAGGTGCTAGCATCAGTGTAACTGACCAGGATAAAATTCTGGAGTTACAGTAGGGGAATAGTGAAACAGTACTATGGGTAACTACAGCATTAACAAATATGCAACAGGCTGTACTTGTTGCCTGTAATCATGGTGCTGCATGTTGTCAATCTGGGAGGTGCCATGTCATATTACTGCTCTTAATATTTCATGCTGTTCATAACACTGAGATTGTAGACTGCTACTATGTGGACAGAATCAACATGCAGGAGTTTGTTGATATGTGTCCCCTCATACAAAGACTTACAGAAGTTGTGCATTACCAATCCTGATGGATAGCAAGGTATGTGTAGCTTTTAGTGATCAGTGGGAGACACAGTGGGGGTACCTTAGGCTTCTGCCTTAAGGATGCTTCAACAATTCCTTAATGTCATATTGTAGTATATGGGAGAGCATATGTAGTTTTCTTTTACCATAATGTTGTGAGCCAACACAATGAGAGACTTTTATGACATATGCCATTTCTCTGAAGTACTTTGGGCTATAGACTGTTCCCATATTGAAATAAAGCCTCCAACTTGTGAGGTTGGAAGGTTTGTTGACTATAAAAGATTATCAATCTATCAACTGTCAAGTGGTCTGTAATTCACAAGGTATAATCTACAATGTACTTGCAGGCCATCTACACAGTACACACAACTCCAACTTACAGCACACATATTACCTCTATTAACTGTTTGTTAGTCATGGATAATGTCAACAATCAGAAGTCCCTCTGTGGCAGACAACGGCTACAGCTATGCTCTGTTGCAAACCCAAGTCATCATCAAATATATGTTTGGGTTGGTTAAAGCACTTTTTGCTTTCCGGATGCATCTGGTTGTGTACTGCCATATGTCCCTGGCACATGTATGAAGATATTTGCAATATGTGTAATGTTGTATAATATAACATAATATTGAGGGAACAATTGCATCAGGAAGTACATATGCAGGATGAACATATCACAACACCCCAGGCAGTGAAGAATGAGCAAGATGATGAGATAATGTAGGAGGCAGAAACAGGAGAGGAGCATGCCAAATGAAGGTGGATGCTGAAGGCCATAGCACTTACCACGAGGCAGTGGTTGGCCCTTAACTATAGGTCATATTAAAGCATACATAGATGACAACTAAAGTGATGCATCCAAACCTGTAACCAAGCTTTCTCACCCATGCATAAACTCACAGCACTGAGCAATAAACATGGGCTACCCAAGTAACAAAGTACAGAGGACAGAGAATGTTTATCATCATTTGCATAGGTGGGAGGTTGGGAACAAAGTGTGTGGTGTCTTCCACAAGGAAATGTGTGAGCACTGTTCCAATTGGAATAAACATTGTGATCTGGGAGTAAGATGTGTTTAGGGTTGGGGTCTAAGCTAAACTTTTTGGGAGGGGACATTGTCACTATGTGTGTATGCACATATGTGGAACTGGGTACCGGAGGTAAATATGTCCACATTTTCTAGGACACAGCTTTAAAAAAATGTTGCAGCATTGTGACAAGTTTATATGGTCAGGCCCAGGGCACTCACAGGAAAAATACAGGCATGTAGTGCATGCCCCTTTTCATGGGAGCTCCTAATCCTTAGAGGGTCACACTCAGTAACATGTCCTTGCCCAGAGGTAGATATGCTGTCTGAATGTGTCTGATTGCTTGTACCAAAAGTGTCAGGGATAAGAGCCTCCTACCCTAGTTGATGCCCATGCCTGACTCTATACACCTCCGCAATAAATGGTGGGGTGTAAGTGGCAATGATGCATGTTCCTGACCTCAGCTCCCATGCCCAAAAGGCCATCAACATTTGAGTTAGACATGGAGTGGTTATGTAACAAGTACTTGCATGCTTCCTGTGAGCAGAGCACCTTAGTTGTGCCAGCTGCTGACAGAACATGTCTAGGATATCACACATGCAGTTCTTCAGGTCATCATGCACACCCTATAAAACATACAGCTGTTGCTGGTCTGTCCCTCTATCGATGACACTGTGCATTCACTGACCTGCACACACTGAGACATCTAGATTGGGGGATGGCACTCATGGCATTTATGTCCACCCATTTATCCCTATGCTTAGTATAGCTTGCAGCACACAAGGGCCATGCTCTCGTAGCTCACAACCGTCCAGTTTTCCACAGAATGTCCAACGTTTTACCTCATATTTTTGGTCTGTTCCTGATCAAATGTGTGGTTTTCTGGCAAATCAGAGAGGATTGAATTCAGTAGATAATTGCAGACATTTGAGCTTCTGACTTCATATCTTTCAGAAAATGCGTGGAACATGAAATCTTTTATTCTAGCAACTTTCTACATTTATAATAGCAATATTTAAAATCTTCCCCTGTTTTGGGATCTTTGTTCTCCCCATTATTCTTGGTTTTCTCCAGATTTTGTGTGCTAAGAGGTTGAGAGATATGGGCGTACTTCAGGGAAAACATACCTTCCCAGCTAAATCTGTCATGGCAACCTGTCCTATACTTTCCATCTGTGTATATGGAGTGGGTTCCAGAGGTACAGAGGCTGTGTCCACTCACTAGCTAGGAGATCTGGATTCTACACGCCCTATGACTAGCACAGACACCATGTTCCTTGATCATGACAGCTTTTCACTGCCACCATTGTCAGAGTCAGAGTCCTTTCTAATATCAAACAACGGTACATCCATGTTCAAAGAGCTAGACAGTGTCACCTGTGAAGACACCAAATGGAAATATCCACATTAAATAAGGCCTGTCACCATTATTTTTCTCCCAGTAACGAAATAAGAATCATGGCATATTGTGTTAGAACATAATAAGGGAGACATTACTTTGTGTATGCAGTCTTTGTTTTTGATGTTGCTAAACAACAAAGGTCACTGCATTTAGTGATACGCACTAGACTACACAGTTAAGAATTAGGTATTCCCCGCAGCACTACTGATACACACCTAGGACATCTCTGAAGAAGATTCTAGGAGCATGCTGGAGTTCTGCAAGAAGATCCAGCTCTTCACCATGGGATACTGAGCATCTGATCAGCAAGGTTACAGTAGGGCTGGTCAGATGTCTGCTGGCCGAACATCCACCAGCAGTGGTTGAAGTCCTACAGCAAAATCTAATTTTCAGTGAACATATGTACGATATAAAGAAAAGGAAAACCACCAATGCTTTATTTAGACATACTTTGGATTGCCCTAAATTCAAAAAATGTTCTTTATTATAGATAGTATAATAGTGACAAACGTCAGTGGGGATTTAAATACACAACTTCATTTTAAAGAACTAACTTGGCAACTTTGGTTCAATGCAGCTGCTGCTCTAGGAATTAATGAAGCAGTTTCACTTACTAGCATTTTAAAGATGAAAGCAGCTTTAGTGTGATTTTTTAATATTAAGTTTTACGCAATACTCAGTGTTAAACACTGGATGTGATTGATGTAGTTGTACTTCATTACTTGGTCTATGTAAACAACTTTAAGTTTCAGGACTGGTT
>NC_056725.1:1295552031-1295724531 GCF_019279795.1 Protopterus annectens | reverse complement strand
TCAGGTCTACAAATATTTATATCAACCCCTCCCCACTTAATAAATCACTTTTCAATTATCCAGTTACAAAGTTGCTTATATATGTAAATACATAAAAATGCTAGAAAAAGCTTACTTTTTTTATACATAAAACAACCTCTTTAGAAACATATATAAAAGTCGTAAGTACACAAGGCTCACAATTTATTCAAATACAACCTTCTGTTTTTTTTTTTTTAAAAACACTTTATACTAATCATTTCATTAAGTCTTGGTTTCTTGTCAGCTTCTAATTTTATTTACCAACTAGTTTCCCTTTGTTCTAAGAAGTTTTTAAGTCCCCCCCTTAAGTCAACCATTCCTTGTTCAATAACAGAAAAAATAAATTCTTTATACTTTTTACATTATAATGTATGTTTGTAAAGGGAATTTTGAAATCTTTATTTTTTTATACTGCAAACATTTTCTCTCATTATTTCAAATAAAGATCTAGTAGTCATTCACACATAAAAAGTGGTACATCCATTACAGATCCCAGTGTAGACAACCCCTTTAGTTTTACAAATAAAGTGTCCTGGCACCTTTATTGTATAAGGTAATGATTGTAGGGACACAAAAGGACCCTCTAATATGTATCTACAAAAGTTACAATCCCCACACTTAAACATCCCCATAGTCTTTTGCTTATACCTGTTATCAGGAATGTACCTAGTATTATCATTTTGCAACAGACTTTTTAAATTATAATTATTTTCATAAATGACATTTTTTGGGAATGACTACTAGAGCTTTATTTGAAAGGATGAGAGAACATGTTTACAGTATAAAAAAGAAAGATCTCAAGAATTCCCTTTACAAACATACATTAGAATGCAAAAAGTATAAAAAATGTATTTTTCCTATTACTGAACAAGGAATAATTGACTTAAGGGGAGGAGACCTTAATAACTTCTTAGAACAAAGAGAAACTAGTCGGCAAATAAAATTAGAAGCTGATAGGAAACCAGGAATTAATGAAATTATTAGTATAAAGTGTTTTTTTAAAACAGAAAGTTGTATTTGAATAAATTCTGAGCCTTGTCTACTTAGACTTTTATATATATTTCTAAAGAGGTTGTTTTATGTATAAGAAACTCTTATGCTTTTTCCAACATTTTTATGTATTTACATATAATCAGCGTTGTAATTGGATAATTGAAAAGTGATTTATTAGGTGGGGATGGGTTGATATAAATATTAGTAGATCTGATTGAGTTTTAAATGTGTTCTGAAGAAGTCTGCGGACAAAAGCGTTTGTAATAAAAAGTTTGTACACTAATTTATTGTTATTATTTTGCTTATAAAACTAACATATTTTTCTACCTTTATTGTGCCATCTTCCAGACATTTTTTTGGCTTCACAGTCCTGCCATTCTATCTTAATGGCATGAGAAAACAACACCACTTCCTTATGTCTAGCATGACTCATATAAAGAGAACTTGAGATGTATTCTGGGAAGAAGGAATGAAAGCAAGAAAACAAGATCACATTACCAAAGCAGGCCCCATCATCTACCATTTAGAGAGGAACACATTAAAATTGTAAAATATGCACCTGGAGTCATTTTGAGATATTAAAATAGTTTAGAAAACAAAGAAAAACATAAAAAAAAATGTTTGAGTTCTAAGGTGGAGTTTTCCTTTAAGAATAATGAAACCTGACAAAGTTGAAGGGGTGGTCATAATGAATAGCATTGATTGCAGTGCAAAAGTGTTTTGGCTGTTGTCAAATGAGGGTATATACAGTAGAGTTTCACTATATGAGATAAACATTGCTTATGCTAAGTTAGATTTTCTGTTGTTGGACATGGTTTTTCAAAGGGAAATTGAACATGACCAGTTGGAATACCCAAATGTTAAAAAATAAAAAATAGGGTCAATATTTTGTATCCCCAAAAACATATAACAGACACCCCCCTTAAGACCAATTGTGTCAGAGAAAGGAGCCAAAACTGAACTGCTGGCAAAGTTTGCTGATTTTAAATGCAAGACAGATTTGCATTCTGAAAGACAAATTTTAAAGGATCTGTGGCATCTTTTAGAAAACCTTAACTTGTTGACTTTTGATGAAAATGTCATTTTTATTACAGTTGATGTGGTGGACTTGTTGTCTGTAATCCCCCCATAATTTAGTCATTGAGTGGTTTCATGAGTTCCTATCTGATCATTTCACTTTGTCAACTCAAGAAGTGTAGTAACTACCTTACTTGATTTAACATTGGATAAGAAGTACATATTTTTTGAGGGGGGATATTACCATCAAATTTCAGGCATCACAATGGGGGCTGCATGTGCCCCCATATATGCCAATATTGTACTAGTCATATGGGAGGAAAAAAGATAGTATTTACACCCCTCATTTTCTTTCCTTAGTTCATGGGTATTATAAGTTGCTGGATCATGTGCTCATTTTGTGGAAAGGAAGTACTGGACAATGGGAATTGTGCCATACTTAGTGTTAGCTCTACTCCTCTGCTGAGGTTCACATATAAAATTGGCTTGACTAGCATTAACTACTTTGACATCAGGTTGGACAAGGACTTAGCAAATCAGTGTTTTGTTTCTATGTACAGAAAGGAGACATTTTCAAACACATATCTCCATTTTGATAGCTGCTACCCTTTCCTCCAAAAGAAGTCAGTAGTAAAAGGACAAATTGTAAGGCTTTCCCATTTACTTAGAAATATTCAAGCTGAGGTGGTACACCAGTGTCATGCTAGATTTTCTCCAATTTTAAGGATTAAATCAAGCACCCTAGATAACATGGGGGACACAATTGTAGATAGGATGAGCAAGGGGGTGTTTGATTCATCCACCCCCTTTTTTCTGTACCGTTCAGCAATGATGTTTTGGGTTATATTAACATAGAGAGGCTGAACTGGGATATTGTTTTTTTCTGAAGAGGTAAAAAACAGTCCTAGGAACTGCCCCAGTGATAGTATATTATAAAGGAAAGAACATTAAGACCCTGTTAGAATTACCCACTAGTGGTATAAAATCAGTGATGGCTAATGGTACCTTGCATAAATGTGGGACCTGCAAAATGTGCAGATCTATAAATGAGGGTCCATATATTGCAGCTGAAAATTTCAACTTCCAAATCTTCCAAATCAAAATTTCAAATCTCCCTTGTCCAGGGAGATGTACCTGCAACACTTCCATATTGTATACTCGTCTACCTGCAGCTCTTGTGATGCTTTTTGTATAGGGAAAATTATCAGAAAACTTAAAGATAAGATCCATGAACATATGTATCATATAAATAAAAGGAAAACTACCACTGCTTTATTTAGACACACTTTGGAGTGCCCCAAATACAAGGAAATCTTGTTCTTTATTATAGACAGGATAATAGTGACAAACATCAGTGGGGAATTAGGCACACAACTTGATTTTAAAGAACTAACTTGGCAACTTCTGCTCAATGCAGCTGCTGCTTCAAGAATTAATGAAGCAGTTTCTCTTTATAGCATTTTAAAGATGAAAGCAGCTTTAGTGTGATTTTTAATATAATTTTTACATAACCCTCATTGTTAAATATTGGATGTGATTGATGTAGCTCTACTTCATTATTTGGTCTATGTAAAACAGCGATAAGTTTCAAAACTAGCTCTTTAAGAAATTGCATTTGACAGTTGAGTGACATCATAATTTATTCTTCTATTTTGAATGTGATTGGATGAATTGTTTGTGTTTAAATGTTTTTTAATGGCGGATTGTTACTCTGATGAAGTCTTCATGTTTGTAAGATGAAATTGCTCAGTCTGAAATTTTATTCTATTAAAATTCAGTAAAGTGCATTGAAGTTTGTTCTGGAGTGTCAGTTCCACTTTTTGTTTTTATTTTACTATGCCCATACTATTCCCCATATGTTTGTAGCCCTACTTTTAGTGTCACTGTCTTCCATGGGTCTTCCCTTTGTTTGTATGATATCTCCGATTCTACTGTTTTCCCACCTCTTTCTGTGTCAACACCTCCCCTGTCAGTCTTTTGTCCATATTATGTGTTTGTGTTGTTGCCCCCCTACCTACCCATAACCTCTTACCATGCCTTCACCTTCCCTCACATCCTTCCACAGCTTTCATTCTTGAGAAAAAAAGGGTACCAATCCCACAAAAAAAGTGTTACCCTTCCCTTTTCCCAATGTTGTCTTACCTGTTTCCCTTGTGTGATTTCTTCTGCTTGCTGATCATAGTGTATTACACTCCCTTTTCTACCCTTTCATTTAATCAAAAATCATATTTCAGCAGTGCAATGGCCCCTTTAACGTAGCAGGCCACTTTTCTTATACGTTTGCTTCTTAGCATATGCAGAAAGGTTAAAAAGCGTATACCTCCCAAGTTCGGCATTTTGTCTTCTGACTCTATAGCCATTACTTTGGCTTTTGCTCCCTTGCCACAGGTCCTTCTCTGCGGGTAAGCAGAATTAGTAATTACCTGTGGCTTGAGTGATGAATTTTCACATTATTAATTGATAATGAGCTCTGAACAGCATTGTGCCCAGATCAGTATCTGCAGAAGGCTAACTGTTATCACATTTAGCATGTTTCTGAATCCCAGGGATGGTGTTAGAGTTTCAGATTATTGGCATTTTAGTTATTTATTAAATCCTAAGTATTAAACTAATGTATTTATCTGATATTATTGTAGCTAGTTTTTGAGAATTCGTAAAAAAATCTTCCATGGTCATTGGCTTTGTGGTCATGTCTTAAATCTCAGACTGACAACTGTAACTTTTTTTTACTTATTTATTCATTTTCTAAGTGGGTAGACTGATGTAAGCAACCTTTTCAGCTATGACACAGGCCAAAGCATCATATATAACTGGCAGTTGAAATGTATTTCACAGAACTGAGATTTACAGTGGAATTTTGTAAGCTGTATATAAGTCAGTCATTTACCGTAACGTGATATTGCTTAATGAATTTTAACAGTTAGCTTACAAACCCCTGTGGTCGAGTGAACTTTAAAGACATGCAGGTAGGTGCATGCATGGGTGTGCCTTCTTTGAAGGTTGGGTGCCAGGCTGGCAGCTCAACACCATTAAAAAAATCCACTGCTAATCATTAGCAGACCGGTAATCCACTGTGGTGACTCCTAACCAGGAAAAGCTGAAAGACAACAACAGCAGTTAGCTTACAAAGAATTTGGTGATATATAAAGGAACATAATTACTATCAATACTTGTGAGCACAGTAAACAGTATTTATGTTATTTCATGCTTGTAATATTTTCTACACTGAACAATGCAGTCAGAATTCAAATTAATATAAGAAGAACATAGACTACGTATCAACTGTATGTATTCCACAGACATTCTATAAAAATGTATTGAATAGATTATACACAAAAGTGAGGTTACCTGTTTCTAAGAGTGCAGATTGAAGGGCTTTACTGACAGAGAGATCAGCTTAAGCAGCAATCACATGCTGTCATGATTAATCTATATCCTGAAATATCTGCATTTATACTCTTACTTCAGATGGTTGTATAACTATGCCTTGAATGCAGGCCAAGCACAGCAGTTTCTTTTATCCAGTAGCAACTATTCCAGGTAGTGGAGACTATTTTTAAGAATGTTCTTCAACCCAGTTAAATATTGGCAGAGGTTAAATATCGGTCAAGCAGGTAACTGGATCTTTGTTTGTATAAATTCCTAAGTTTGTTGGCAGTGGGTAAATAATAAGTTTAAAGACTGTAATTTATATCTTACAGAATTTACGAGGAGTGTGGCTGTTGGAAGTCAACTGGCTTTGGCAAAAGACATACATTATCATGATACCATGTCATTCGATAGATCTGAAGATTCTTTTAACTGCTGTTTGTAAAATGTTTAAAAATTCTAACTTCTGATTGGTCAACACCTAATTTTAACTATAACTTTTAGAAGATCAAACACCCATATGGGGTTACATCTAACTCTTGTTCATTATCAAAACACATATCACCCAACCAGCATCAGGAGCAGCTCATGCATTACTAAAATGGCTTCTGCCTTTACTGTCACAAAGTCTTCAGTTGGGTAAAAAAATTAAACTTAATAAATAACTAAACTACAATTATTTAGTATTTTCTTTATATAAATGCATTAGAAAATATATTGATGTTAACACTAGTGCTTATATCAAAAGATACAGAACAGGATATGAGGACTGCTTAGGTCAACATGCGTAGAACAACAGAAACAGTGATGGGCAGGCCATTTTAGTTTTCTGTCTGGCAAATGGCTTAAAAGCGGCCAACAAATGTTTTACAAAAGACACAGCCACAAGATCACATAAAACTGAAGTCGGTATGGAACTCAGATTGACTTCCTCCTAGTAATGGAAGGGCATTGGTAGAAAACCAGAAATTGCAAAGTCATCCTCAGTGAAACAATCAACTCTCAGTATAAACTCCCGGTGGCCATGATCAGCTGCAAGCAATGGTCAGAGGAAGGTTGTAAGGTCAACACAGACTGTGCTGAAGGCCTGAAAGTTAACTGGAGTAAAAGCACAGTAGTTGAAGGAACTATTCAGGGTTCTAACACATCAGAAAGAAGAGTAAATAGGTGGAGCTGAAATAAATGACAGTATGTTTAAACAATTTGTGTGAAGAGTGTAGGACAGATATATGGAAATAGGGTTAATAAGGAAAACTGATGGTAGAATGCAGAAGCCCAGGAATTTATAAAAAGAAAGAAGGTTTGCAGGAAGAAGAGGTCAACAGAGAAGATGTACAAGGCTGTGAAGAAATACTGATTTGCTAACAAAGATGCTAAAAGAGCAGCTACAATGGCAAAGAACAAGACATCAGAGAAACTCTATTGGTTTCTAGAAGGTGACTCAGCAGATGGCAGTGTGTGTGTGTGTGTGTGTGTGTGTGTGTGTGTGTGTGTGTGTGTGTGTGTGTGTGTGTGCGTGCGTGTGTGTGTGCGTGTGTGTGTGTGTGTATGCATACATAGATGGTTGTATTATGTATGATCAAATGTAGTTAATGTCGAATGTAAAATACTGGCATTAAGGAGCTTGAAAGTACATAATATTTAACTCCCTAAATATCAATCCTAATATCAATTAAAAGGCTCCAAACCTGCTCTTGTTCTTTTTTGTATAATATTTTAAAGCATTTATTATAACTGTAATTGCCTTAATATTGCTACAACTCAAGTGCTCTAGGTTGCACTGCATCTGAAATGTTTGTGTGTTTTAGCTGCTTTTCTGTATATATAGACTTCTCTGTATATGTAGACTAGCTACTTATTCTGCTTTGTTACTGCCTCATAAATCGTTTTTCAGTTGTGCACTTGCCTTGCTTCATTTAAAAAGTTTTAAATTGCTAATTTTGTAGAGTTTTAATTGCATTTACTGTTTAGGACTACACACTCAAGTGTGTTAGCCTTTTCTGTGTTTATTTACTGTATTATTGCATTGTTTAGCCTGCTTCAACAAAAAGATATACTACCTTGTTTGCTCGTTTCCCACCTTTTCTAGCCAGTCAATATTCCAGGCTTTGCTTGTCTCAGGACTTTATTTTCTGTGCTCAGAGCTATCCAGACCTTACTGTGGTAGAGGGAAGTCCTACTGCTTACCAGTGGGACTGGTGAGCATTGTACTGCCTGTCTAACACTAGAGGAGTGGTTTCCAGCTCTGTAAGTGTAATTTTATTAGCCTTTTTGGGCTGATTTCTATACCTTTCAACTTTCTGGCTTAAAAACGCGTGTGTTTGCACATTTTTCACATTGTGCAGCACTGTGACGCTACAGTTAAACTATTCCAGGTACCAGAAAGTCTGCTCTTCAAATTTTCCCTTAGAACTAGCTGGTTTCTCAGTAGTAGCACTAAAATCTGAACCGCTGTGACTAGCACTTGCTCTAGAACCTGCTGGAAAGCACTAGGAAGCCTGAAACTGATACAAGCACTCAGCTCTCCTTGTCAATAAGGAGAAATGAATCATAGGCACTAAACAGCCTATAATTGCAAAGCACCTTGCAAAGGTAATGGAAAACAGCTCTTAAACTTTACAAGAAAGCACTAGGAAGCCTGAAATTGATTCAAGCACTCAGCTCTCCTTGTCAATAAGGAGAAATTAATCATAGGCACTAAACAGCCTATAATTGCAAAGTACCTTGCAAAAGTAAGGGAAAACATCTCTTAAACTTTACAAAAAGCACCTAAACAGGCATGTCCAAGGGTCAGTTTCCGGTGATTTCTCCTGTCCACCTGGTGAATCTGGGCATACTGGGGCAGTGCGGCAACTGCCTCATGTACACAGGCAATCCTCTCCTCCTACCACCCAACACTACAACCTGTGAGAGATGCACTTACATAGCCAAACTGGAAGCAAAGCTCTCTCCGGCCAAGATTTTGCTAGACAGTCAAGAGGAGAAGGTTAACACCTGCATTACAACTCAAGCAACTCATAGTCCTTCAAAACCCACACCATCAACACCCACACATAGCAACACTAAACCCACATATGAGGAGGCTCTTAACATTAACCTGCCCAAGCAACAAGGACCTCCAAAGCAGAAACGCAAACAAACACCAGTCACAACCAAAGTGGCACATAGCTCACAACACCAGTGTGCCACCCAACAACAGTCCCTAAGGCAAGACAATGTACCAACACTTTAGTCATAGGTGACTCTATAGTCAGGCACACTGATGTCCCACTCACCAGGCTGAACAAGGAGCAAATTACAGTCAGCTGCCTGTCGGTGCCAGGATCTGCCATATAACGCATGCACTCAAGTCACTCCAGAACAAGTACAAATACGACTCTGTCATTGTCCATGCTGGAGTGAATGACTTGAGACGTACCTCCCTGGACTACATGAAAAGAGACATGGAAGAGCTCTTAGATCATGTGACCCAGGCACGTATGACCCTAGCCCTGAGGAGCATCCTGCCTTTGCCCAGAATGATACCACAGTATAAGGACAAAATGATTGACTTCAACAACTGGCTAAGCTTCTGGTGTCATTCAAAGGGAATCCAGTATTTGTCTGCCTGGGAAGACATGATCGACAAATCACAATGCTTTGCCAGAGATGGTCTGCACCTGTCTCCCCTGGGATTCAGGTTACTGGCTAAAGCTCTTGCCACTCCTATAGTGCCTTTTTTAGGCAAGGTTCAAAGGATAAAACCACCACCGTAACAGATACAAGCATGCAAAATCTGAAGGTAATGCTACTCAATGCTAGAAGTCTAAACCTCAAAATGTACTCTCTCGAGGCACTCCTAAAAATGGAGAACATCGATATCTGTGCAGTAACTGAGACCTGGTTCAAGGCTCCAGAGAGCACCCCTGCAATACCAGGCTACAATTCTTACCACACCTTTCGGCCACAAAACTAAGACCGAAACACTAAAGGTGGAGGTGTGTCCATATTCACCAAGGATATTCACACCTCCAGGCTAGTTGCCCAACACAATGCATCTGAAATTGTCCAGGTGCAACTAACACTAGGTAAGACTACAATCCAAATTGTAGCTTGCTACAGATCCCCCACCATGCCCCAAGATTCTCACTACACCTTTCTAAACATACTGGAAAATATTAAGATACAACCAAACACCCTAATACTGGGTGATTTCAACTACCCTGCCATTAATTGGGAAAACTACTCGGGTACCAACTCCTTTTCCCAACAGTTCTTGGAATTCATAAATTCCAATGCCCTGGATCAACTAATCCATTGTCCCACCAGGAGCTCCAATATCCTAGACCTGGTCATTACCAACATGGGAGATAGATGCTTCACACCAGTGGTCAACCCCTCACTGGTCAGGTCTGACCATAAGCAAATCACCTTTGACATCCACATCCCACCCCCACCCCTCAGTAAGGAAATCTCCTTAAAAAAACTTCTCCAAAGCCAACTTCATGCTACTGAAGTCAGAAGTGACAAACTTCACAACACCCATGCAGACGGAATCTGGAAGTTTGACTACAGAATCCTACACTAAGGCACTGTACGAGCACATCCACTTGTGCATGAATCGTGCCATCCCAAATGGAACCAAGATGCTCTTCTCCAAAAAAAGGAAGCCAATCTGATGGTCCCCTGCTATAAACAAACTATACAACAGAAGGAAGAAACTGTTGCAGAAAAGAGGAAAATCCCAGGGTGCAAAAAAATCCCTCACCAATCTCGGTAAGATACCTCATAAAATCCTCAAAAGCTAGTTACGAAAATAAAATTGCCAAAGATTCCAAAGATAACCACAAGGCATTCTATAGTTATGTCAAGAATCTAAATGGCAATGCTCAGATCTGCTCTGAGCTACAACAGAATGGCATTAAATATACTGATCCCAAGGATATTGCCAGTATCCTGGCAGATCGATTTAGTGCCAACTTTACCTCCCTCTCACCCCCTAAAGGGCCCATCTCATTACCAAAAGATTGCCAAATTCCGATAATCACGGCCACACAGGTAGAAACCACAGTCTCCATAGCTAAGAATACAGCATCCATGGGACCAGATGACATCCCAGGCTGTGTACTACATGAACTATAAAATGAACTAGCACCTCACCTAAGTGTCATGTTTAATCATAGCCTCACCTCAGGCTTCATGCCCACTGAGTGGCGCACAGCTACATTTATCCCACTCCACAAAGGATGATCCGCCTTGGATCCCAGGAACTACCGTCCCATCAGTCTGACAAGCCTGATCTGCAAGGGCATGGAACGCATTATCATGGAACTTATAAACAAAGACATTGGCAACCTTCAAACACTGGACCCCACCCAGTTTGGGTTTGTGAAGGGCCAATCTTGTCTCCTGAATCTGATTGACTTCTTCGAATCAGTCTCCAGAGCTTTGGATGAGGGTAAGGTGGTCCACACAGCCTATCCGGACCTCGCTAAGGTCTTCAACACCATCCCCACTCTGAAATCATAGATAAACTTACTAAGCTGTGCATAAATCCCTGCATCACTCGATGGGTTGCCAACTGGCTTACTGACAGAACCCAGACTGTAAAAGTAGCCGACTCAAAATCCATCTCCAGACAAGTGACAAGTGGAGTACCTCAGGGTTCAGTCCTGGGACCACTCTTGTTTGGCATCTACTTCTCTGAAGTACAGGCCAACACTAAGGGGCTCTGGCTAACAAAGTTTGCAGATGACCGCAAACTGGGAGCCATTATTGAATCCCCAAATGATGTGGATATTCTACAAAAGGGCCTTACAGAAACAGATGCCTGGTGCCAGTGCCATGGGCTCAAGCTTAATGCCAAGAAATGTATAGTAATCCCCTTTGGAAAAAAATATGTACCCATGAATTATCACATAGGTGGCAGGACACTAAACATCGAAAGTGTGATGAGAGACTTAGGGACACAGGTGGACAGTGGTCTCACTTTTGATAACCACATCGCCACAACAGTCAGGAAATCCTTCTATGTGGCACACCTCATCACTAAGGGCTTTTCATCCAGAAAAAAGGAGGTCATTGTCCCACTGTACTCATCCCTCATTAGACCCATTATAGAGAATAATGCCCCGTTTGGTATGTACCTCACAAGACATCTGCAACAGCTGGAAAGGCCACAGAAATACCTCACTAAAAGAATCACAGGCCTAAAGCAGATGCCATATGCTGACCATCTAAAAAAACCCCAGCTATACTCTTTGGCATATCGTCTACTCAGAGGTGATCTCTGCTTAACATACAAGGCCATGTCAAACCCTGAGGTGTCGGACATGTTCCACTTAAAGAAATCCCAATCCCTCATAGCCACACGCCCCAGGGATCTAAACCTTGTCATCACAATGAACAAAACATGATGGAGGCATAGGTTCCTGACCCAGAGACTCCCCATACTCTGAAATAGACTGCCCATACATGCCAAGCACAGCGCCTCATTGGCCCTCTTCAAAAGGAACCTTGATGATTGGATGGGAGATAGGAAATTCACCCCGGGGATCATGTCAGTCACACTGCTAGACAGGTGTCCAGAGAAGTAAATATTGTGGGAAGAAATATCCAGGGAATTGTTATGGCTAGGCTTGCATAGGCTCTAGGGCCGATAGCCTAGTACCAACCTATGAACCTATGAACCTATGATATGAGATATAAGACTAAAATTAAAAATCATGCTGGAGCTTCACGTTATTTAAATAACGTTGTAAGTCTTTTTTGTCAGTACTAGGCAGATGAGCACTGTGTTCGTGCGTATACAAATTCTTAAGTTTCTTGAAATTTATACCATTTTAGAAACCTTTCAGAAAATGTTACTTGTATTATATTCCGCTTTTTGAGTATCTTCTCATTGGTTCAACAAGGCCATGTTCCCTTGTTATTGGATGATAACTATAATTCTGAACAACCGATAGCATCCTTAGGAGTGGGAAAATAGCAGCAGGTTTAGAGGGTATCCGGTATTGGTCAAGATTTGTAATACCAGGTTGTAATAAGATGTAGCTCTGCCAATGGGAACACAGTGAGTTTTTTCTCTTTTCAGTGGGTGTCTGGGCTTGTTGGAACATTAACAGTTTAATGTGCGTCTGTTTTTTTCATGAGCATACCTGGAAACAGTTGTCTTAATCACTTATTTGGTGACATATAGTAATATACTTTAGAAGGAATTTTTAGGAGCGCCATCTTTTTATCAGTGAATTGAAGTTTAGTTCAGTTTAGGTTAGATTGAGATTAAACTTGGGCTTTACTCTCTGAACAAGCAGTTCATAGTCATTCTGTTATTTTGGTGGTCAGCACTTTCGCTCTAAGCTTCATCAGATCTGCTTAGTATTCAATAATATTATAATACCTGTTTTAATCTTATTCTATTTGATTAAAACTGAGGAACTGTGTAAATATAGTGACTGTACCATATCAAAATAACCAGCGACATTTGCCATTGGAGTAGTATGTATATGGAGGAATCCTGTTTAGGGGTCGTGGTCCCATAACCATAAAACTTGTGAATAGTATAAACTATCCGGGCGGTGCAATTTTAAGGTTTTGTGGCGTAGACATCAGGACTAATGCAGATTAGAGCAGATCCATAATGGTTCATTTGTCACAGGATGACACAAGGAGGGGCTCTTCAATTGGGGTAAGCTTCTCTCAGATTGCTTGCCTTTCACAGTAGATTCATTTCTCTGGTGCTATTTATTGAGGTAGATAGAGTGAAGTTTTTTTTTTCTTTTCTTGCATTCATAAAGAAATTACCGAGCTATGTCTGTGAGGAATGGAGGTTTAACCTAGTTATTATCCAAGGAGTGATGCAAGAGTGTTTCCCTTTAGGATTTAACCTTGCACCTTCATTGGTCTAAATTTGAAACTAACATTTGCTATTGGCTGTCGACTCACTTCCCTGAACATTCAAAGTGGCTGTGTTTCAACTAGAGGCCAACCAACACATAGTATCCCGCTGTTTTGGTCTTGACCTAAAGGTAAGTCTGAGGTAATCTATTATTCTGCTGTAAAAAATTCCGCTACTTTTTCACAAATATATTATGAGGCAACTCATTAATTATGTGGAAAGAATCCCCTTTCCCTCCTATCCATAGGTCAACATTTTTAACCCAGAGAACATTCCAAGAAAGTGCCTATGTAAGACCTACAGAATGAACTTATAAAACTAAAAAAAAAAAACTTAAAACAAACAATCATCTCTGTAAAGAAATTTGGTGTAGTCTTACGACCAAAGCTTTGTCAAAGCTATATTATGAAACAATTTAAAATGAATCAGTGCTGTGAGAGTCCTTTTTGCTTGCCACTTCTGAATGGAGCTTCTTGTAACAGGGTCTAAAAATCTTGATAATGTACACAGTGCAGTAGAAAGTGATCAGTAAAGTAAATGTAAAGTATCAAGGCATGAAAGGCTCAAAGAAATTACAGTAAAAACATTTGTAAGTATCACTAAGCAATGTTAGCCAATGTACATGCTACAACTCAGCTCTTTTTTGGAAATACTGGCACCGTAAGTAGTCCTGACCATGTGTTTTGGTTGCTGTTCCAGGTTTGTCCCAATTTTTAGTAGTTCACATGGTGGTGTAGTTTTCTGAGGTTTAGTACACTGTTTATTGAGATTTGTGTGTTGAGTACAGGTAGCTTCCTGGTTTCTACTTGCCATTCAAGTTCTCTTTTTTCTAGGCAATCATTGAATGGTCCCTGCAGTTCTTCTTTAGGTAAGTGATCAAGGATGTGCAACAGGTAGATCTTGTGCCTCTGTCTAATTCTGTTATGTTTGGCCAGGACATTATTGCAATTCTTGTACCGGATGTCTGTTAGGTGTCATGCTATCCTGGTTTTAGCTTGTTCACAGTCTTACCGATGTAGAAGGCTGGGCAAAGAGTACATTGGGCATGCTAAATCACAGCTTCAGTGTTACAGTTGCCAGATTCATGGCTGTGATAATAGCTTTCACTGTTAGGGCATTGAAATCCCACACAGTTATTCATCGGGCCACAGTACCTGCAGTTGGGGGACCCACATGGATAGGTCACTTGGTTCTGGTTGTGGGACCTGTCAAAAGCTTTTTCCCCCTTTCCACAAAGTTACAGACATTTCTGTTTCTCCTCAGGTTAAAGCTAGGTCTAATAGGTAGAATATCCTTGAGGGTGGGGGTGTTATTTAGGATGATCCAGTTGTCTCTGATGATTTGTATGTTGTTCCTACAGTCTGTCAAGTAGGTGATTGTCATGCAGATGTCTATTCTTCCATCAGTGTGTTTTATTTTGTTTTTCCTGGGGTTGTTTTCATCTGTTGGAAACTCTGGGGTTGAGCACTTTTGTAGGGAAATGTGCTGGAGTATTCCTAGGATGAATTATTTGCAATATTCGCAGGTCAGGAAGTATTTTTCTAAGTTTGCCATGTTTGTGGTAAAGCCCTTGAGTTCCTTGGATACCCTTGCCTTCCTTAACCCTTGTGATTTGACCACATTCTTTTTGGTGTTTAAAGGGTGCATAGAATTCCTGTGTAGCAGTAGGTTTACCCTAGTGGATTTTTGGTAGCGTTTGTTGGATAGGAAGGGAGAATTGCTGGGTTTGGAGATTTGCAGATCTAGGAAGTTGGCAGTATTTTTGTCATGAGTATTGTTGAACCTCAGAAAATCCATGAAGTTTCCTATGTAGTCAAAAAAGTTTTTAAGCTCGGCTTCCATGCCTTTCCAGATGATATCATCCATATAACGGTAGTAGCAACCTATGTGCTGGTAATATGGAGAACTGTAGATGTGTCCTTTTCCTATTTGCCTAGGGTGGTGTTGGCAAGGCTGGGGGCCATAGCTGCCCCTATCACAATCCCCCTTTTTTGTCTGAAAAACTTCTTGTTGAACTGGAAATAATGGTTCTCCAATCACAGTCGCAGGAGTTTATTGATGGTTTCAGTTACCTTGTCCGTGGCTGATTCCTGGTCTCTGAAGGATTTGCTTACTGCCCTGCTGCAGCACTCATGAGGGAGCACTGTGTACAGTGCTTCCACATTGAAAGTAACTAGTATGGCATCCTCGCTGACTTAGACATTATGGATTTTCTTAAGGAAGTATCCAAGATGAATGCCCGGTTCCATTCAGCCAAGGGCTGATCTGAACTTCCAAGTAGATAGACAAAGGTTCAGTAATACTGTCACCACTATAATAACTGGCCTGTATGGAGGATCAAGTATGCTTTTGTGGGGATTGGGGATCACAATGTACTTTGGAAGCCTTGGTTCCAGGACCATGATAAAATCTAGCAAGTTGTTGCTGATAAGACCCACGTAGTTCAGCTCGAGTAGTTCCATTCGGCATTGTTCCTATTTTCCAGTGGTAGGACTTGGTGTCGGTGACTAAGGTACTGCCTCCTTTGCCCACCTTCATGATCCTTCCGGTATGGTTTGAGCTGAGTTCCTTCAGTGCTCTGAGTTAATGCAGTTTAAGGTTGTAGAACCATCTCTTGAGTGTTTTTTTCAGGGATTTTCTGATATCTGCTTCACATTTGGTTTTAAAAGCAGACACGGTGGAGTGTGGGGGGGCACAGAAAATAATTGATTTTTCTATTTTTCTTTGATGCTGATGTCTACCATTTCTTTCTTTATTGTGGAAAAAGAGTTTTAGGTTTATTTTTCTCATCAACATTTTGAGATCTATTAGGGTCTGTAACAGTGTTGCTTCTTTGATGAGGAACAAATGTCAAGCCTTTTTGCTTGCTCTGTGGTTTCTAAGGGTTCTTTGGAATGATTCCAGACCTTAACCCTGAGTTGTTGTCAGTTGTGGTCCTTTGTTCTGGGAGATTGGAGGGAGGGATCCATAGGTGTTTTGGATGTCTTTTCCCTTGCCAGGTCTTTTGTCGATGCTGATGTTGGTTCAAGGGCGATTGGCTGTTTCTGTGGTGGCAGACCTCTCCTATGTGCTGGACTTGTGGGGTAGCGGGGTTGGAGTTGGGGGTCCTTGGCTCTTAGTTGTTAAGGGATCCTGAGCTGTTCTGAGTAGTGTGGTTCTGAGGGGCCAATCTGGGTGAGTTTCTGTTCAACTGAAAAACCTGCTGGTTCCTTTGTGTGTTAGTCATTCCTACCAAATGGAGTGGGCTGGCGGCTTGTATCTCTTCCTGAGCCATTGCCGGTCCACTTTGTACATCTTTGTCAAGTAGGTCATGTGTCTTTCTCTTTACCTTGTTTGGTGTAGAGCTTTGTTGCTGCTTCTGAGGTCCCTGTGTAACTTCTGTTGCTTTTCTATGCCTCAGTTTATGGTCAAGTTCAGGGATCTTTGAGTAAATTGGTCCTAGTTTCATCTGTTTGCCTTGAATCTTATTTATTTCTGATTTGAGCTTATCCAGGAATTGTAAATGAAGATTTTGCAGCTTTTTGTTATGTTCTAAGAGGAAGCTGAGTACGCTGGGACCTGCTACAATCAGTAGGTTTTGCCATCTCTGGTTAATATCTTCATCTAGTTTCCTGCACTTGTCTTTTTTGGATCCAGAGTCCCTTGGCTACAACTCTTTTGTTGAGGCATATCTGCAGTTAGGTCTCCTCCCATTGTAAACTCTTAATGGTAAGGAGGCTGTCTTCTAGTAGGAGTATCATTTGACTCTCCATCATCTCCTATTTATTTTGGTTATTCTGCTGGGTGTCTGGCATGTTGTCCAAGCTTCGTGGGATCAAATTTTCCCTAAATATGGTGTACTGCATTCTTCTGGAGTCCATTCAAAAGGCTCGGGGGTCATGTTATAATAAATCCCTTTACCCTGTGGAAAGGATCTGACCAACTGAATACTTGGAAAACACCTATGGAACCCTCTAGTAGACCTAGCTTAGCATGGCCATGATGAACCAAAGAGAAGAGACTTGAAAAGATGAATGTAATACAAGTGACATACTCTGAAAGGTGTCTAAAATGGTACAAATTTCAAGAAACCTAAGAATTTGTATATTCACAAACATCGCTCATCTGCTTCGTAGACAATAAAGACCTAAAGACCTATGAGGTTATTTAAATAATGTAAAGCTCCAGTGTGATTTTTAATTTTAATCTTATATCTCATATCATATTATACAAAAAAGGACAAGAGCAGGTTTGGAACAGAACTCAGCCTTTTAGTTGATTTTTGGCAGTTCTTACTCCACCAGGGATTTTACAGCCCACCAGTGTAGGTTCGCTAAGCTAGCTCTACTAGAGGGCTCCATAGGTGTTTTCCAAGTATTCAAGCATCAAACCTACAAAAGATTGAGGCAGAAAAACTATTTCCTTTTCCAGTCTTCCCAATAAACCTCCCATAACAATAGTCTCAAGTTCATTTGAATAGTGGCATCATTAGGGGAAGTTTTTTTTTAAGATAAGGTAAAGGTTAGGGTTGGAGGAAGGAGCAGGGTTAGGGTTAGGTTTAGCACTCATTACTAAGGTGGAGAGGGTAGCTCATAACTAATTCCCAAAGCAACCCCATGAACAGTTACCACCATCCAGTAGTACAAACTTACTCAAAAAATGGTGCACAATGCCCAAGGGTGCTCAGAGACCAGTTATGCAATCCAACAAAAACCGAATCCAGAACACCACTTCATAAAAATGCATGTTTACTGTGCCATTCAAAACAAAGCTCCAAACTGGTTTTGCCTTTCAGCCTCTTCAGTGCCATCTTCTTGCCATTTTACAGTTCTATGCCTTTTATATGTTGTCAGTATCATGTAATATGAAGGTCAATAAATATAAAAACAGAACTGACTTCTTCTTAACAGACATAGAAACACTGAATACTTTTCATTACTAATGAAAAAAATTTATTCAACATGCTTTGTAATGATTTATGTTGTTGTTGTTTGTCTTTCGGCTTTTTCCCGGTAAGGGGTCGCCACAGCGGAACTGCGGTCCGCTAATGATTGGCAGTAGATTTTTCATGTAGTAGTGATATTTAAGAACATTTCTGAGCTAGGGAAACATTTTAAGTTAACAAATAGCTCCCTCCAGTGGTTATATTAGTAATAACATCATAGTGAATCCATGAGAGAACATTACATGTAAAATGTTATTGACCATATTCTGAAAACAAAATCAAATACCATGTGGTAAGTAATATTAACACCAAGTTCGCTATCGTTCAATATTATTTAAATTCATTATGTCGATATCTTTGTAATGTTCCAAAATATCAATACAAAATACTTCTTTCCAGTGTAACTGTTTATTCCATTATTATTAATTAGTATTGGGAGTAAAAGACCTAAAAAGGTAAATATAGCTTTTTGTGTATTGTAGTATATAAAGGACACATCATCTTCTTTTATAATTTATATATCACTTAAATGTACAGTGATGCAATGTTAGGTTCTAGCCACATATAGTGCATGAGGCCTGATGTAAATTGCATTTTTTTGCAAATATGCTTACATTATATACAGTTCCTACATGGTAAACATCTTTTAGGTTTATTGTCCACATCTCTTTCACAGATGCTATTTATGGGTGTTTATATTATCTCCTCAAAACTTGCCTAATAGTTGTACATTTTCTAAAATTGAATCTAATTAACAATGATATCCCAAAAATATCATTAGATACTAATGTTTGTTAATCACATTTCTGATCTTGAAAGTATATGATGCAACTGCAGTAACTAGATATAAATCAGTGGATGTTTTTTTAAGGAATGGTGGAGTCCATTTTATTCTCTAATAAAATTTCCTTCTGTTGTGTAGATTATCATACCATCCTTTATTGAAGTTCTGTTTCTTGTATCCATTTACAAGAAACCAAGTTTTTATAACTTGTTCTTCTGCACAAATTCAGTAGTTTCATTATATTTATGTTTAATCTCAAAATGTGTGACTTGTAAATGTTTTACACTGCATTATGGGGATGGTAACTTCTAGCTTCCAAACCAGAATTCGTAGTAAATAATTTCTGATTTAAAGAAGTTTGACATTGAGATCAGATTCCATTATATCTAAAAATATCCACTTTTAGTAAATCAAACATGTAATGCATTCAATGATCAATTTAATGTTAAAAATGTGGAAGATCAACTATTGCAGGAATTGTCCCGAGGCACTGCCCTTCCATACAAGCCAACAATTCTGTAGCTAATGCCTCCACATTTTTTGTTATGTAAATAGGAGTTGGAGGCAGGCTTATTTATCAAATCTTATTCTAAATGCCCCATGAATAAAACAGCATGTGAGGGGGAAATGTTTCTATTGCTGTGTCTTGCTATTGTATGTAACACCATCCTTTAAAACTGAACATCTTCATCTTTAGGACTACGGGCAGCAACTCGAAACTCTCCTTAGCATGGAGAACATCGATATCTGTGCAGTAACAGAAACCTGGTTCAAGGCTCCCGAGAGCACTCCAGCACTGCCAGGTTATACCTCATACCATGCTTTTCGGCCCCAAAATTTGGACCGAACCAGAAAAGGAGGGGGAGTATCAATATTCGTCAAAGATACTCACACCTCCAGGTTGGTGGCACAGCACGAAGCATCAGAGATTATCCATGTGCAACTAACAGTTGGTAAAACTGCCTTCCAGTTTATAGCCTGCTACAGACCACCCTCCCAAACCAAGGAACCCCACTCGGCCTTCCTGAGAACACTGGAAAATATGAAGGTCTCTCCAAACACCATTATATTGGGCGACTTCAACTACCCAAACATAGACTGGGAGCATTCCTCTAGCTCCAACACCCTAGCTCAAAGGTTCCTAGAATTTATAAACTCAAACGCTGTGGAACAACTTGTTACCATTCCCACAAGAGGGGAAAACATACTGGACCTGATCATCACCAACATGGGGATTCTATGCTCCAGACCAGAAGTGTATCCCTCACTGGTAAGATCAGACCATAAACTAATCTCACTGGATATTCACATTCCGACCCCACCCCCTGCCCAGAAAACCACAGTGAAAAACTTCTCTAAAGCAAATTTCACACTCCTCAAAACCGAGGTGGAATCCTTCAAAGCCCCCAGGCCTGTGGAAAATATGGCCCAGACTGCAGAATCCTTTATAAATGCATTCTATGAACACCTTCAGGAATGCATGGATCATGCAATCCCAAATAAAACCAAGACCCAATCCTCCAAAGGCAGACGTCCTGTCTGGTGGACCCCAGCCATAAACAAACTATACAATAGAAGGAGGAAGCTACTACATGATACAGCAAAATCCCAAAAAGGGAAGGCATCTCTGATCAGTGTTAGCAAAAAACTACGGGCACTCATAAAATCGTCTAAGGCTAGCTTCAAGAGAAAAATTGCACAGGACACTAAGGATAATCACAAGGCTTTCTTTAGTTATGCTAGGAACCTGGGTGGGAATTCCCAGATATGCTCAGAATTGGTCCAAAATGACAAAAAATACACCAAACCCACAGACATTGCCAACATCCTAGCTGACAGGTTCAGTGCAAACCCCCCCCCATCAAAAAGGCAAATATCTATCCCAGCAGAGTGCTGCCCCCCTGACATCTCAGATGCTCAGGTAAGAGCCGCCCTCGCCAAAGCAAAAAACACAGCCTCAATGGGACCAGATGGTGTCCCGGGCTGCGTCCTACATGAACTCCAAGAAGAGCTAAACCCAAACATAAAACTACTGTTCAATCTCAGCCTTACCACAGGATATGTACCCAAAGAGTGGCGTACAGCAACAGTGGTCCCTCTCCACAAAGGTGGTGCCTCAACGGATCCTGGAAACTATCGCCCCATAAGCCTGACTAGCTTGGTCTGCAAAGCTATGGAAAGGATCATCATGGACCTCATAAAAAAAGATATTGGGGACCTACAGACACTGGATCCTACCCAGTTCGGCTTTGTTAAGGGCAGATCCTGCCTCTTAAACCTGGTCGATTTCTTTGAAACAGTTACCAAGGCCATTGACGAGGGAAAGGTGGTCCACACAGCCTACCTGGACCTCGCAAAAGCCTTCGATACAATACCCCACTCGGGCATTATAGATAAGCTCACCAACTTAAATATAAACCCCTATGTCACTAGATGGGTTGCAAACTGGCTCAAGGACAGAACCCACATGGTTAGAATTGCTGGAGCCATGTCAGACTCCAAACCAGTTACAAGTGGCATCCCACAAGGCTCAGTCCTGGGACCTCTCCTGTTCGGTATATATTTCTCGGAGGTACAGGCCAACACGGAAGGACTGTGGCTGACCAAGTTTGCAGATGACTGCAAACTGGGTGCAATAATCGACTCTCCAGCCGACACAAGCATCCTCCAAAAGGGCCTCATAGAAACAGACAACTGGTGCCAGAGCCATGGCCTCAAGCTAAATGCCAAGAAGTGTATAGTCATCCCCTTTGGCAAAAACAAAGTGCCCACAAATTACCACACAGGTGGTAATCCATTAAGTACGGAAGAAGTAATTAGGGACCTGGGGACCCAAGTTGATAGCAATCTCTCATTTGACAACCACATGGCCAAAGTGGTTAGAAAAACATTTTATATAGCCCACCTAATCATGAAGGGATTCACATCTAGATCAGGGGAGGTCATCATGCCTCTTTACTCATCCCTCATCAGGCCCATAATTGAGTACAATGCCCCTTTTGGGATGTACCTTACCAGACACCTGCAGCAACCGGAAAGACCCCAAAAGTACCTCACCAAAAGGATCAAAGGACTCAAACAGATGCCATATGCTGCCCGGTTAAAGAAACTCCAGCTCTACTCAGTGGCATACCGCCTGCTCAGAGGCGATCTGTGCCTGATGTATAAAGCCATGTCCAACCCGGAATTAATAGACATGCTGCACCTCAGAAAATCCAAATCCCATCGAGCTACGCGCTCGAGAGACTTGAACCTCAGCACTGAAATAAATAGGACATGCTGGAGGGACAGATTCATAACCCAGAGGCTCCCTTCACTCTGAAATAAAATTCCAGTCCAGGTTAGGCAGAGTCCCTCATTGACTCTCTTCAAGAGGAATCTTGGTGAGTGGATGGGAGATAGTAGGTTTACCCCGGGTATCACTTCTGTGTCACTGTTAGACAGAGGCACAGTATACTAACCTCGAAAAAGGGCATAGCAAAATTAATTTAAAATGGGTGGCGAAAGCCAAACACACTCTGGCTAGGCTTATAAATGCCCTAGGGCAGATAGCCTAGTATGAACCTATGAACCTATGAACTGAACTAAAAATATTAAATACCTTGCTGTAGGTGGTATTTTACTGTGCTAATGCCACCTTCATGTGGTGTTCTGGTTTATAAGGATTGTATATCCGCTGTACACAAATAGGTAGATTAGAAATCTGTATGTCTGCCATTAATTGAAGAAACTCTGTAGTATCTTTAATTCTGGAAGTCACCAAATATATTTTAAAGAATAGACAGGCAAGAAATTCTGATACTGGCTTTGTCAAGAAGCCATGTCCTGCTACTACTGGATATCTCAGTGGTGATGTTACTGATCTGTTTATTTTTGGAAACATACAGAATTTCTGAATTGCTGGTTTTGGGATTGCTAATTCATATCAGGTATATTTATTTATTTATTTCATAGGTTCATAGGTTGGTACTAGGCTATTGACGCTAGGGCCTATACAAGCCTAGCCATAACAATTCCCTGGCTATTTCTTCCCAGAATATTTACTTCCCTGGTCCCCTGTCTAGCAGGGTGACTGACATGATCCCCGGGGTGAATTTCCTATCTCCAATCCAATCGTCACAGTTCCTTTTGAAGAGGGCCGAAGAGGCACGCAGCTTGACATGTATGGGCAGTCTATTCCAGAGTATGGAAAGTCTCTGGGTCAGGGACCTATCCCTCCAGCATGTTTTGTTCATTGTGATGACCAGGTTTAGATCCCTGGAGTGTGTAGCTCTGAGGGATTGGGATTTCTTTAAGTGCAGCATGCCCAACAGCATTGGGTTTGACATGGCCTTATATGTTAAGCATAGATCACCTCTGAGTAGGCGATATGTGACAGAGTACAGCTGGAGTTTTTCTAGATGGTCAGCATAGGGCATCTGCCTTAGGCCTGTGATTATTTTAGTGAGGTATTTCTGTGGCCTTTCCAGTTGTTGTAGATGTCTTATGAGGTACATACCAAATGGGGCGTTGTACTCTATAATGGGTCTATTGAGGGATGAGTACAGTGGGACAATGACCTCCTTTTTTCTGGATGAAAAGCCTTTAGTGATGAAGTGTGCCAAATAGAAGGATTTCCTGACTGTTGTGACTATGTGGTTATCGAAAGTGAAACCATTGTCCACCTATGTCCCCAAGTCCCTTATCACACTTTCGGTATTTAGTGTACTGCCACTTATGTGGTAATTCATGGGTACATGCTTTTTCCCAAAGGGGGAGACTATACATTTCTTGGTATTGAGATTGAGCCCATTGCTCTGGCACCAAGAATCTGTTTCTGTAAGGCCCTTTTGTAGAATATTCACAGCATTTGGGGATTCAATAATGGCTCCCAGTTTGCAGTCATCTACAAACTTTGTTTGCCCCAGTCCCTTAGTGCTGGTCTGTACTTCAGAGAAGTAGATGCCAAACAAGAGCGGCCCCAGGACTGAACCCTGAGGTACTCTGCATGTCACTTGTCTGGAGATGGATTTTGAGTCAGCCACTTTTACAGTGTGGGTTTTGTCAGTAAGCCAGTTGGCAAGCCATTGAGTGACTTAGGGATTAATGCCCAGCTTAGTAAGTTTATCTATGATTCCAGAGTGGGAGATGGTGTTGAAGGCCTTGGCGAGGTCCAGATAGGCTGTGTGGACTGCCTTACCCTCATCCACTACTCTGGAAACTGATTCGAAGAAGTCAATCAGGTTGAGGAGACAAGATCGGCCCTTTACGAAACCAAACTGGGTTGGGTCCAGTGTTTGAAGGTTGCAATGTCTTTGTTTATAAGTTCCATGATAATACGGTCCATGGCTTTGCAGATCAGGCTCATCAGACTGATGGGATGATAATTCCCGGGATCCAAGGTGGATCCCCCTTGTGGAGTGGGATAAATGTAGCTGTGCGCCACTCATTGGGCATGAAGCCTGAGGTGAGGCTATGATTAAACATGACTGTTAAGTGAGGTGCCAGTTCATTTTGTAGTTCATGTAGTACACAGCCCGGGATGTCATTGGGTTCCATGGATGCTGTATTGTTAGCTTTGGTGAGTGCGTTTTTTACCTGTGTGGCCGTGAGTATCGGAATTTGTCAATCTTTTGGTATTGAGATGGGACATTTAGGGGGTGAGAGGGGGCTGAAGTCTGCACTGAATCGATCTGCCAGGATATTGGCAATATCCTTGGGATCAGTATATTTAATGCCATTCTGTTGTAGCTCAGAGCAGATCTGAGCATTGCCATTTAGATTCTTGACATAACTATAGAATGCCTTGTGGTTGTCCTTGGAATC
The DNA here is from genome assembly GCF_019279795.1 of Protopterus annectens. NCBI lineage: Eukaryota > Metazoa > Chordata > Ceratodontiformes > Protopteridae > Protopterus > Protopterus annectens. The sequence goes on along the minus strand of NC_056725.1, from coordinate 1,295,699,742 downwards.
TTTGGCAATTTTATTTTCGTAACTAGCTTTGGAGGATTTTATGAGGGATTTCAGCTTCTTACTGAGACTGGTAAGGGAGTTTTTTTCATCCTGGGATTTTCCTCTTTTCTGCAACAGTTTCTTCCTTCTGTTGTATTGTTTCTTTATGATAGGGTTCCTTTTTTTTGGAGGAGACCGTCTTGGTTCTGTTTGTAATGGCATGATTCATGCACAAGTGGATGTGCTCATACAGTGCCTTAGCGTAGGATTCAGCGATCGAACTTCCAGTTCCCGTCTGCATGGGTGTCATGAAGTTTGTCACTTCTGACTTGAGTAGCATGAAGGAACTTTTATGGAGGTTTCCCTACTGGGGGGGTGGGGGGGGATGTGGACGCCAAGGGTGATTAGCTTATGGTCAGACCTGATCAACAAGGGGGTGACCACTGTTGTGGAGCATCAATCTCCCATGTTGGTAATGACCAGGTCCAGTATATTTGAACCCCTGGTGGGACTATGTATTAGTTGGCCCAGGGCATTGGAATTTATGAATTCCAAGAACCGTTGGGCAAAGGTGTTCGTACCTGAGTAGCTTTCCCAATTAATGGCAGGATAGTTGAAATCACCCAGTATTAAGGGGTTTGGTTGCATCTTAATATTATCTAGTATGTTTAGAAAGGTGTAGTGAGAATCTTGGGGCATGGTGGGGGATCTGTAGCAAGCTACAATTTGGATTGCAGTCTTACCTAGTGTTAGTTGCACCTGTAGAATTTCAGATGCATTGTATTGGGCAACTAGCCTGGAACTGTGAATATCCTTGGTGAATATGGACACTCCTCTGCCTTTTGTGTTTCGGTCCTGGTTTGGTGGCCGAAAAGTGTGGTAAGAGTTGTAGCCTGGTATTGCAGGGGTGCTCTCTGGAGCCTTGAACCAGGTCTCAGTTACTGCACAGATACTGATGTTCTCCATTTTTAGGAGTGCCTCGAGAGACTGCATTTTGAGGTTTAGACTTCTAGCATTGAGCAGCATTACCTTCAGATTTTGCATGCTTATATCTGTTATGGTGGTGATTTTGTCCTTTGAGCCTTGCCTAAAAAAAGGCACTATAGGGGTGGCAAGAGCCTTAGCCAGTACTTGAATCCCAGGGGTGACAGGTGCAGACCATCTCTGGCAAAGCATTGTGGTTTGTCGATCATGTCATCCCAGGCAGACAGATATTGGATCCCCTTTGAATGACACCAGAAACTTAGCCAATTGTTGAAGTTAATCAGTTTGTCCTTATACTGTGGTATCATTCTGGGTGAAGGCAGGATACTGCTTAGGGCTAAGGTCATACCTGCCTGGTCCACATGATCCGAGAGCTCTTCCATGTCTCTTTTCATGTACTCCAGGGAGGTATGTCTCAAGTCATTCACTCCAACATGGACAATGACAGAGTTGTATTTGTACTTGTTGTGGAGTGACTTGAGTGCATGCGTTATGTGGAGGATCCTGGAACCCGACAGGCAGCTGACAGTAATTTTCTCCTTGTTCAGCCTGGTGAGTGGGACGTCAGTGTCCCTGACTATAGAGTCACCTATGACTAAAGTGTTAGATACATTGTCTTGCCTTAGGGGCTGTTGTTTGGTGGCACACTGGTGTTTTGAGCTATGTGTCACTTTTATTTGTTTGTTTGTTGACTGGGGTAGTGCACACAGATCTCAGTGGACCATTTGCAGGCATAGCCCAAGTGAATAGGATCACATAAGACACGAACAAAATGTATTTACAGAAACAACATATGCTATAAAACATATACATATTTACAGATGCAAAAATACACATTTAGTTCAAGAAGGAGTTTACAAAGTCAGAACATGGACGTAAAACTGGAATTCTTTTCTAATTCATTTTTAGTTAATTCACACTTAAGTTAGTACAGCTCACCTTGTGGCAGATTAGACAACCCATTCATCTGACACGATTTCTCTTCCAAGTAATACATGCTGTGTTACAACTGGGATAATGGTGTCAGTTTCCCTTCTAGTTAGGAAGCACACATATACCTCTTTCCTGCTGTGCGAAGTATGAGGAATAAATCCCTCTACAACTGCTTGGTTTGGGACAGACTCAATTTGTCCCTTAAAAATAAATGTAGGCTCAACAGTTAAAATTGTAATAATGTGCTTTGCCATTCCTTAAGTACTTCAGATTCATAGCTCCAGATATTGAATACTACCAAAGCCTCACCTTTATCAGTCTGGCTGACCACAAGCTCAGTATTATTCAGTTCTGTTTTTAAAATATGTTTCCATTCTTATTAACACGAAATCCATGATCTCTGAAAATCTCAGAATGTATAAAATGCAGTTCATTACAGGCCACTTGTTAAAATGTTTTTACATATGGTGGTAGGGAGGTTGAAAACTGGATGGTTGTCACCAGTGCTAGAAAACTATATCTGGGTTGTTTTAGATATGCTCTAATTATTGTCAGCTTTTTGAGCAATTAGTTTCATCTCTACAGGACAAATAAACCAAAACAATTAAGAACAATCAGAGATTCTTCCTATTTGTACAACATTCACTGGATTACTGGGATGGATTCAAAGACATTTCAGTGCAGCATACAGACCTACTGTGCTAGGAAATGCAAAAAAAATCAGTTGTGCAATTCATAGAAGGTGCAACAAATCTACACAACAGCAGATATGCTGTATACCACAAAGTTGGTTTACAAAATAAATGTAAACGAGCAACAAAACATGAATGCTACCAGGAATGTGATTCAAAGAGAAGGATGGTGTTTGCTATCCCAAGGAACACATATGGTAATAAAATACAGATGTAAAGTGATGCTAACCATGCAGGCAGACATCATCTGCTCATGTAAAAGCCATTATGCAGACAGCTGTGTTATATACAAACTGCAATGTTCTGCACCCTTCCTGCATCATATTACTACACTAAGAGTGCAGGTACTAGTACTGCGGCATAACATGGCAGCGTTTCTGCCTATAAATGCAGAAATTATATATATATAACAGTGCAGAAATGATATCTATAACAGCGGTGTCCTGCCTGTGGTTTGCAGGCATACTAGCTATCCTCTTTATGTTTCTGTCTAGTGCTGTATTCCTATTGACTGTTCGTCAAAAGTGTGAGATCAGTAACTGAATTCAGTGACTTGAATAGAAAAATGTGATTGTCAAAGAAATACAGCTATTCTCAAAACTCACTGCAAAATCATTGTCATTCTTTCTCTCCAATGGAGAACTTTGTACTGTTAATTCTAACAGCTGTATTGTGAGGCTTTGAATACAGTCAAGTTATATCCTCACAGTTTAAGCAGCTGTCAATTTCTGTAAAGCAATAAGAGTTACAAAAGAAGTGCAAATGTCAAACTATCCAACACAAACTAATATATACACTGGTTGCATTCACTAAATTCTAGGTCTGAAACTGGATTTTAACAACTAGCAGTAAATTTTGTAATGTTATATAAACAACTTACAATATCCCAGTATCCACTCAAGCTACACTCACATACTGTCAGTAGCATTTTGTTCCTTCATGTTTGTTCACATGAAGCTAAGCAGTTTTAGCTTTGTACCTAGATGGTTGAGATACCTGAAGAAATTTGAAAATTATGATGATATGAATAGAGTTTAATATCTCTTTAGGTGTATCAGACAGAGATTAAGGATTAATGCTGTGGTGTTGCCAATCATGTAAGCTTTTTTTCCTTTTTGCTCCCCACAGCTGCGCATCAGCTGCCATCAGCTCTTTCCTTTGTCCATTCAGTCTACCAGACTAAACATAGCCTCCCTCAGGCTCTACTGGACCTATGTCTAGGGCCAGTGAGGATATCAGGGATGCTGACCAGTGTCATACTACTGATGGGGTGCATGCAGCACCCTGGAAAACTCTGCTACGGCTGTCTTGCATGTTTCTACATATAAGCAACTTTCTGACCAAATGTCACACCACTTACAGTGTGGAGCTCCCCAGGACCTTGAGTCTGCTACTGCAGAGAGCCAGACTGCCTCCCTGCCACCAGGATGGGTGAGCCAGCATTGGTCACTCACTCTCATCCTTCCCTACCCATCCCTCCAGCTTCCACGCTGCTAACTGAAGATGGGTCATTTCAGGCATTATCTGTCTCCACCATGGGGGCTGGGCCAGTCACATAAGCTTTAATTTTTAAATAGCTAGTATACACCCAGTTTTGAAATTATTAATATAAACATGCACAGGCAGTATTTGGCATGGAAGGGGATTGTTATGATTATCCTAGTCAAACACTTAGAGGCATCATGGGGGCTTACTGAGTGATTTGCATGCACTTGCAACATGAGAGACTGGTTCCCCCACCCCTTCTACTTGCACACAGTAACTCCAGAATCATTGAATGCTGGAGTAATGGAAATGCTCTGAGGTACCACAGCTGCAGACTTTGGAGATAGTCTCCAAATTCACACTTACAGTTTCATTATTTTTAGGATCATGGATAAGTACCTTAGATCTTCAGTAGGAATCATCTCCTTTCTGTGTGCTGTGGAGGTCATTAAGATTTCAGGAGTATAATGGATATACTACAAGCAGATAGAAAACAAAGACTTATTCAGTTAAAAAAAATGTACATTGAGTCGACAGATTTGCAGGTATACCATTGTATTCCAAATGAAGACATTATCCATACATCTCAACTGTGCCGAACTCTTTGGAATTTATTGGTTTTGAGGGTAAAATAATGGGGTGCCACGAATTTCCGGGTGGCACCTTTAATTCCCAATTTATTTTTTTATTTTGTTAAAATACAGGTGACGTCGTCATGTCATCTCCAGCTTTGTGAAGTAGTGCCTGACTGCCTGTCAGACTCTCGGGTTCCACAGTATTTCAACTTTACAAGAAATGAATTGAGATATTTTCTATGCCTGGCTCTGTCACTGACATTGTAAGTGCTTAAACCTATGCACATTTTGGGAGTGAGGGTGGAACTGTGTCTCTTTGTGGGAGATCTCTCTTCTAGTTCTCTGTGCTGTTCTACCATACTAAATATTTTTATATTGTAGGTCTATTATTTATCTGTGTTTTTGCTGCATATAAACCTGTTTCTGCTTTCACAAACTAATGATTTTCAGACTAAGTGAAACCTTTGTTGATTTTTCTTCTTCTAGTAGTCTGTTAGTCTAACAAATAAGGGATTAGTGAGGGGTTGAAATGTCAGAGCGTTGCCACCCTGTCTTGCTGGGAGATTAACAGACTTCATTCCATTTCTTGTGATGTAAGGATTATATATTCAGTGGAGAGACACTCCAGCAAAGCACCTCAGCTGGTATGTCAGCTTGCCAACTTGTTGGACTGTCCATGCAGTCTGAGGGTGGGTCCACAAAAGAAAAACTTTGCAGTTTAAAAGTGCATGTTCCTAAAATGCTGTAATAGATTTCCATTTACAATAGATCACTATGAGGTTAGTGGTCAACAAGCACCAAGGAAGAAAACAAGATGCTAGCACGCACATTCTCTGAGCATTAAAAAATAAATAAATAAATAAATGCCTATCAAATGCATGCATAAAAAAATGTTCTTCCATATTTAACCTAACACTTAAGTGTGCAAAGAAAAGCATATTTGCAGCTGCTCTACCAAAGCTTCATAAAGCCACAATAAGCTTCACTGCCTCCCCCCATGGTCCTAGCTCCAGCAGCAGGGTCACTGTCCTGGTAAGTGCAGTGGCCAGTTCCCATCTTACCTATAACCCTGTGCCAAATACCATAGGTGATCCTATCATGCAGCACAGCAGTTAGAACCCACAGCAAACACAAGAAAAATAAACATGACAATAACAGAAATATTGCAATACACACTGTTCTTTCTACCTTTTTGTTCGGAATCAGCTTGAAAAGCTGGAATCACGGCCATGGTATCCCATTAGTAATCCCTGTATCCAGTGTGTAGTCCTGGACACTTGGCTCAACAAGGCATAGTTTGTATCCCTTAATCTGAAAAGAGAATTCTTTTGTAGGCTTGTTTGTGTTGGGAATAACTGCTCTAAATTACACGACTGCCGAGGATGCTTACAACAGAAGCACAGAAAGTTTTGTAAGCCTGTGTTATTAAGTGGTTAATGCTGAAGCATTCGGCACATCTCCAGGTTTGAACCTGGTTCCCACTAAGTAAGGTACACATGATCACTGGTCTCCCAGGTGGGCACAGGGTTTGTACAGTCTTATGTACATATTGGGACTGTAAGCTGAAACAATGTCTAGAATTTTGGTGAATCTGTATAAATGTTTTGGAAAGTCTCTGCTTGTGAATATTCCCCATGTTGTCTTTGCTATCTTTGGAATGAGAGGTGTAAGGCTAGAAAAAGCATGGAGAAAGCATGTAATAGGTGCATAACTGAGTTATTTTTATGAAAGTGCACTTATTGTATTGGAAAATATGTACTAATTTAACACATTGGTGGGGGGGGCTTGGCTCTTGGAGTTGTTTTAGGTCTCTAAGTGCAAACTAATATTTATCCACATATTTATTGCTATATTCCTCCGGAATGGGGCAGTAGATCTTGCTTGAGAAATATCCGTTGGTAGTGCAGAGTTTATCACAGGTACTGTTGTTTAGTCCTTCCTTCTGATCATATTCAGGTACCACTGATTTATATTACCCAAGGACCCCTCCCCCATCTCTTAGCCTTTCACGACCACAATTAGGGGCTAAGAAAAACTATAATAAACATATCTTTAGAGGTGCCCTGACTTTGGGATACTTTTCAAATACTGGTACTGTTAACATAGACAGCTGATTGAAAAACAGGAAGGGATTTAACATGCATTTTGTGAACTACAAGAAGAATGTAACAGTGATTGTTTTTATTAGATTATCAGTATTTATTTCCTTCCCATTCTAAAGACTTTTGCAGTAGGTGGACTGAGCACTCTAAACTGGCCATAGGTGCAAGTGCTGTGCAAGTGAGTGGTACAAATGACATACCGAGGAATGGGCTAGCTATCCGATGGTGTAAACCCTGGCTCGAGATGATTGTCACTGTTGACCTGCCACCCCAAACCTATATGCAAAATGGGAAAAGGGGTTGAGGATGGATGGATGGATGGATGGATGGATGGATAAACCGCTGCTCTCTATACTTTAAACATAAACTATCCATCCATGATCAGTGCTTCCTTACTCTGAAAAGAGTTGGCCCTTACCTAGCAGCTCGTACTTGGTGCCATACGTCTCAACCTTTCTTCGCTGAAGTGGTAATCAAGTGGGTAAATATGTGGCAGCATTTGATCAAAAGTGGGCTTGGAAGTGTAAAACACTATAGCAGGATTTCTTTACAAGCATGCATAAAGTTCAGGCATGTGGAGATGCAAACAGTTATGAGTGAAATATTGTTTTGGACCATTTTGCCTAATTTAAGAAATATAATCTTTCAGGCAGTCTGGTGTTATTTCTAGATTGCACTTAATGAATTTGCAATGGTTTACTTCTTTTCAGACTGAGTTATACTTTAGAATTTATATGTTCATATAGTAAATGACGTTTTTAAATTGTAAAATCTCTACTGTCACTTTAAATAAGAGGAACGAAGTGCAACTTCGTAGCTTCTTGAGTTATTACATTTAAACAGTTTCATACTGGATGGTTTATTTATTCTGGTGAAATCCCATTATTGTAAGGGATGAAAGTGCTCGGTCTTTTTCAATAAATTGTGTTTTTGAAGAGCACTTGTGTTGTTTACTACAAATTTACTTCAGCATTATTTTATAGCCAGTTTTGGCAGTCTTCATCTTCACATCACTGGTTTTCATGGGCTTGTTCCTGGTTTGTGTCCTTTGGAGTTTACCAATCTTGTGTTATATTAGAATCTGCTCATCATATCTGGTATTGGTATGTATTTTTATTTAAATAACCATTATCTTTCAGACCATTTTATTTTGCACTCCATTCTGATATCACCTTTTTTTCTGTATGTAGTAGTCGTAGGGTATTATTTAAATTAAAACAGATTTGAAAGGTTAGTTTTGTCATGTTCCTAGCTGCAGCAGGTGTGGGATTTATAGGTTTCTTTTCTCCAGATACAGAATCTGATGCCAGCCACTGCCAAGTCCGTAAGTTGTCACAATTTGTGTTCTTATTGCTTACTTCTTTTAGATCCTGAATCTGATGCCAGTCATTACAACTCTTTTATAGCATATAACAGAGCTGTAATATAGTTCTTTGTGTGTGTGTGTGTGTGTGTGTGTGTGTGTGTGTGTGTGTGTGTGTGTGTGTGTGCATCATGCCTCTCATGTTTTTATTGACATTTGATTACCAGGAAAGTCCGAATGGGTAGAAGCCCATTTTCAGAGGAGGCCATAAAACATTATAACAACAATAATTTTACAATCTTCAAAGATAATAATAAAAAAAAAAAAACAAAAACACCTGCAGTTTAAATAATTATAACAAATTAGAGACATTAGTTAAGAATCTATACAAGTTATATGAATTTAGACAGTTTGTATAGAGAAATTAAAGATAAGTTAGTCTAATCTTCTTCTTTTGGCTTTTTCCCAAGGGGTCACCACAGTGGAACAATGGTCCACAGAACTATTGGGAGTGGAGTTTTACTGTGTTGAGATGCCAGCCCATTGCCCAACCTTCCACAGAAGGCACACACATGCACACAGTTGCACCTAGGGCCAATTTAGAGTGTCCAATCCACCTACAGCATGTGTTTGGGATGTGGAAGGAAACCGGAGCACCTGCAGAAAACCCACGTGACCACAGGGAAGACATGCAGACTCAACACAGAAGGCACCCCATCTGAAAATCGAACTAGGGAACCTCTTGCTGTGAGGTGCCAATGTTAACCACTGCACCACCATGGCCGCCCGAAGATAAATTAGACTAATATAAACAGGAATTGCAAAAAAGAAATAGGCTTATCCTATATTTAGAGAGAAAGTCAGGGAAGAGAATTTGATAACAGTAAGGAAGTAAGTGAAGAAGGGAGAGTAAGGAGGTATAAAGGAAGAGAGGGTACTTGTTCACATTTAGGGATATAGTTTATCCTGGTTTTGAGCAAGAATAATACCAGATTTTAGATAGGAAGTCTTTCAGAGCAATTTTGAAAGATGGGAGGGAGGGTATAGATCTGATGGAGTAAGCAGTTCCAGGCCTTAGCAACTTTTTACAAGTACAATGTCCAGCAGATTTGTTAGGTTTGTACACAGAGAGGAGTTTTTGGTCACTGGATTGCAATGACTAACTGTGGACATAGTTATATAGAATATGCTTTAGTTTTATACAAGTTCAAATGTTAATATAGATAAAACAGTATTGTTCTGGTTATATTTTGTTATTAATATTAATGTAGCAGTTAATCTTATTTTTATCAAAGAAAATTGCATTTTAGTTTTATACAAGTTCAAATGTTGATATAAATGAAATGTTTTTGTTCTGGTTATATTTTGTGTTTAATATTTTGTCTTTCAATTTGTGTTTCAATGTTGGTATCCCACAATTCCATTGGACTGGGTGGAGTTACATAATTATGCACGTACATTTTATGTTAATCAGCATACAGATTTTATATCTATTTTTCATGGGCCTTTGTCCAGATTTTTGAAGTTTCCACGTTAAGAGGTATGTAAATAGCAAAAACATTCAAAGGCAGTCAACAAGTTGATTGCATACTTAACATGAACATTACCTAACAAAAATTGTCATATCAAGTTCCTCAATCATATATGGAATACTAGTGTCACAGTTACGAACAAGATTACTTTTCTTTTCTTTTTTTTTTTTTTGTTGTTGTTGAAGTCCCTTGTTTTGCATTAAATTTTAAAAAGGTATTTACAAGACAAATACCAGTCAATAAAAATGTAGAAGATCTCCATTAGATTTCATGATGGTTTATATTAAGCTGTCTGCTTTACATCTCCAAGGTCTGATATTCTACCATAACCTCTGATTAGTATCTGCTTGGACTTTTGCATGCCTTGCAGTGTCTGCATGGGTTTACTTCAGCTAACACAGGATCTCCCCCTACCTAAAACATGCTGTTTGATTGTGACACAAAATAACCCATGTATTTGCCCTTCTGGTCTGTGTCATGGCTGCAAAAGTTCCAAAGAGGACCAGTTCACTTATTAGTTAAGAACATTTTAATTTACAAACCATGTATGGTTTGGCTAGCAGAAATATATTAAAACAAAAAATTAGCCTTTTGAATCTTTCAGATTCTGTCAGGATTAAAAAAGGCTATGATGAGCTTTCCAAGATATGATATCTTAGGGTCATTCATTCTTCTCATACTCACAGAAGCACAGACGAAAATGGGAGGGGCAGGTGTTCAGTTTTGGCTGTGAGTGAGGCTTCTTTCAAATGCATGGAGTTGCTGTAAGGTGAACTATGCAATGTCATCGTTAATAAACAGCTTGCATCTATCATTGCTGACTCTCTGTTGTAATTTCAAGACTTTTATCTAGAAATCCCATAACTGTAACCAATCAAATGTAAAACAGCAACTGCCAAGACTTATTGTACTCTTCCCTAAAGTATTTCTGTAGGATACCACCATATGGGTGTCTGTGTTCCCACACACAGCACCACCTCTTATTAAAGATATATATATATATATATATATATATATATATATATATATATATATATGCTTGGTTGAACAGACAGAAGACAAACTTTCACTTGGTAGACACCATTTGGTAGACTGCAACAGATGGTTCACAAGTGTACAAGATCAACAACTTCTGGGTAGGGTAATGTTCATTTTCCTCAGGGGCTGTGCAATCTTGGAGGTAGTATATATAATTAGCAGAAGGTACACGGGGTATAGCCTCCCATACAGGAAGTGTAGGGGAGCTTGTACTTTTGCAAAAGCACTTGTTTAGGTTTTGCCTGCTGCAGTGTTAATCCTGAAAGGATGCATAGCACATGTCAGTTTCTGCTTTCAGTGTTTTGACTTTGCCTTTATGGACATTGAGGTTGTGTCCCTTTGACTAAATGTACTACATTATATATATATATATATATATATATATATATATATATATATATAAATAGCACAGCTATAGATACATATATATATATATATATATATATATATATATATATATATATATATATATATATATATTGGGTGCAGACAAGTGGTCAACAATTCAAGTTGTTGAAAGGAGAGAGAAAAAAAAAACTGGCACAGATAACCACATATTGGCTGATTGTACATACTGGCTTGTTTTTTTGTTTTTTTTGTGCAGGATTTTGATACACTGGAGATTAGAAAATTTGATTTTCCAACTTTTTGTGATCTCGGAGTTGGTATATATAATTAGCAGGATATGTGGAGTACAGAGGGGCTTCCCCCCTGCAAAAAAATGTTTTACTTTCTTGTCCTGTTTTGTTTTTAGGTTTGTTTTGTTTTTTTTTCACTAAATATTTTTTTTTATTATTTCAAATAAGATGTCTTAAACATTACATGAAATAAAGATAAATAACATATTTACAATTCTAAAACATTACTAACTTCAAACCATTATATAACTATTTACATTGGTGTCTATGCAAATAACATTGAAATTCTATATTATATAGAGTTAGAAACATAAGATGATATATCTTCTTCGATATTTTCAAGTATTTCCAGTACTTTCATCCAAGAGTAATAGTAAGAAGTAGATCTTTTAGTTCTGTTCTTCACTGTTAATATTTCCATGTGAGCAACTGTTGTTGTTAAAGTCTCAAATTCCTTGAACGTAGGCGAAGCCTCATTTTTCCAGTGTATAGTTATGATTTTACGTGAAATTGCCAATAGTGACCATAGGATTTTAGTGTCTTTTTTGGTACACAGTTTGGAATAGGAGAGTTGAATAAAATTAAAGACTTTGTTAATTGAAAATTATCATTATAAACAGTCTGAAAAAATAATTAATGGATTTCAGTACATATTGAGACATATACATTCATAAAAACATGCTGCCAATCTGCTTTTATCTTGATATGGCATCTCCAACATTGATCTTCAATAGAATACATTTTGGCTAACCTATGTGGTGTATAGAAACTTCTGTGTAGATATCTCCAAGTGAATAATTGCCAGTATTTTGATAATGTAGAAAATTTGGAAGATTTTAGAATATTACTTTTTCTTCTTCAACTGGAGGATGGTTGTTTATTAAAGTATAATAATCCCAGTATGATTTTTCATGATAGTTTTTGTTTTTAACAATTTTATAGATATTACACAAATAACCTGTACCCTGATAAGGCTGTTTTATGATAAGAATAAGGTATTCAATGAGTTTTGGAGCTTCATGTCTAACTGAAGGTTGCATTTGTTCTATTTTATTTATAAGAAAATGCCTTAGATTTTGTAAAACAGCCAATTGTCTTTATTTATATTATAATTATAAATTATCTGTTCCTTTGTTAGAATTTTCCCTTTCTCTATAAGTTGATGCCAAAAGAGTAATGTTTCTTCTTTAAGTATATTTATTTTAGATATTTGGAATGTATCTAGAATATTTGGTGTAAAAGCTATAGGGAAAATAAGAAAAATCCAAGAATTAATATTTGGTATTTTGTTTATATATGTTCTGAACACTGAAAGTGTAGAACTTACATAGTTTGATGGCAATTTATTAATATTATTCCTTTTCCCTAAAAATAATCTTTTAACATCCATATAAGGGGTGATGGTATTACTGTTAAGTTGTCTTGTATGTGATTATAATTGATTTCTATGTAAATCTGCTCATGGGCTTGTTTCCATATAGGTGTGTATGAATTATTTAACCATAGTGTTATGTTTTTAATAACAGATGAGGTAATATATAAATCAATATCCGTAAATTAATTCCACCATCTTCCCAATCTGGCAAATGTTTATTTAAGGCTATACGGGGTTTATTTGGAAACCATAGAAAATTTAAAATTAGTTTATTGTATCTTTGAATAATATATTTGGGAGGTGGCAATGAAAAATTTTGTATTAAGTATAATATTTTGGGAAATATGATTATTTTAATAAGATATAATCTGTCTGCTGTTGAAAAGATATATTTATTCCAGTAACCAATTGTTTGTTCTATTTTGTCTAGTATTTTATTATAGTTAAATATTAGAGAATCTGTTAATTCATTGAGTAGATTTATTCCCAGATATAATAATTTACTTTCTGTTACTATATATTTGGAAAATCTTTTGTTTATATTATTTTTTTTTTTACAATTACAGGGCATAATTTTAGTTTTGTTTTCATTAAATTTTAAGCCTGAAATATTTTGAAATTTATTCATGGAGTTAAATAGAGCATTCAAAGACTCATTTGCATCTGAGAGAGTTAATAGTATGTCATCAGCAAAGAGTTGGATTTTAAGGTTTAACATTTTATTAATACAAATGCCCTTTATGTTATTGTTTGATCTGATTTGATTTGCAAAGGGTTCTATGAGTAATGCAAATAACAATGGTGATAAAGGGCAACCTTGTTTAGTTCCCTTTTTATTGTTATAGGGCCTGATCTATATGATCCCAGTTTAACATATGCAGTAGATTTTTCATATAGTATTTGGATAAGATTATTAAAATTAGAAGGAAAGTTATATTCTTTTAAAACTAGTGAAAGAAAGTTCCAATTAACCGAATCAAAAGCTTTATTGATATCTAATGAGATTACATTTAAATTTAGGACTTTATGTTTGCTATAATCTATTAATGTTAGTATTCTTTTAATATTATCTGAAGTATTTCTTCCTTTAATAAAACCTGTTTGATCTTTGTGAATTAAGAAAGGAAGAAAGTGTTTGATCCTATCTGCGTATATAGCCATAAACATCTTGTAGTCTATATTGAGTAATGATATTGGCCTATATGAGGAACACTGTTTCTCATCTTTATCTGGTTTGATAATTGGGGATATCAATGAATATTTCCAAGAGGGTGGTATATTCAAATCTTTATTGGCTATATCATATACTTTTAATAATAAAGATATGGCTTGATTGGGTATTAATTTATACATTTCTGGTAGCATATTGTCTGGGCCAGGTGCTTTATTTGTCTTGAGCTTTTAATTTGTGATTTTAATTCTGTCATATTGATTGGTTTGTTTATAATGTCTATTTGTTCTTGTGTTAATTTAATATGAATATTGTTTTCTAAGTATTTTTATATCCTTAGTAGGTGTATCTTGAGTATTTATGGAATTATCAATGTTAAATTGGAGTCTGAATGCTTCTAAAATATCATTTAGTTCCATAACTCTTTTGTTAGTATTGGGAATAAATATTTCTTTTATTTGCTTAGATTTAATTATTTTTTGTTCTATTAGTTAAGTATCTCAGGTGTGCTGAATTAGTAGAGTATGAGTTTATTTTTATCTTTTCTAAGTTAATCATAATCTTATGGTGTAGCAATTCTGTATACTTCTTATTGATTTGTGTAAGTTCTTGAACTTGAGTAGCATTACCCTTTTGTATTTCCAGTTTCAATTTATCTGCTTTGTTTTGTAAGTCTAGCATATCTTTATTCCATAACTTCCTTTTATTTATGTACCAGGATAATATCTTCCCATATGTAACTGCTTTTAATGAATCCCAGACATATATTTCTGAAATATCTTCTGTGTAATTTATTTCTAGAAAGTTTTTGATTGTTTCTTCATAAAATTCTTTGAAATCTCTCAATTTTGTGATATAGGAAGGTATCCTAGTAATGGGATTTGAATAAAATGGTGTAAGCTCTATCTCAAAGACTATGGCATTATGATCAGATAAAGGACAATTTATGATTTTGACTTTGTCAATTTTTGTTATTAGGTCATTGGCAACATATATTCTATCAATTATAGAGTTAGTTTTATATCTATGAGAATAAAATGTGAAGATTAGTGAGTCTGGTTCTGCAAATTCATTTATATCTTTTAAATACAATGTATCTATAAATTTTGATAGTGCTTTAGAGATGGGTTGTTTTCTTCTTTTGGATTTAGAATCTGTATCTTTTTCATTCATTATACAGTTGAAGTCTCCTGCCAATATCAGGCTACCCTTAGTTAAATGAATTATCTCTTCAAAATGCTGTTTAACTGTTTTTAATCCTAGTCCTGGGATCCAATATAGATTTACTAACGTATAGATTCTCTTATTTAACTCTATTGAAACTAGACAAAACATACCTGATGTATCTTGATGAGTAGTAATTATTTTAGGTGTTATAGTTGAGTTGCGAAGTAGTATAGCTACTCCTCTTTTTTTTGTTTTGTATTGAGAGTTTATTAGTACTGTGTAATTATTAATATTTAAGTTGTTTATATCTCTATCTAATAAGTGTGTCTCTTGTAAGAAGACTATTTGTGGTTTATGTAAGTTTATGTACTTGAATAGGCTTCTCCTTTTATTACTATTATTTAGACCATTAACATTTATGGATAAACATTTCATTTCCTAGTTTTGAGTTTGTTTTATGTGTAAGTTTATGTAAATATTGTTTATTCTTAGTTCCATCTTGGATACAGAATTCAAAAAGTTTTTCTTGTATGATTTTTGCATGTTTCTGAGTGACACCAAAGTGATAGAATAAAAAAAAAACAAAGAACTTCCAAACTTGTAATTCTTAACCTTAAAACCATTCCCTATTGCTATGAGGTAATATACCTCTTCGTTTGGTTAGTGAATCTAACCAAACAAACTTTCTACCCTCACAAATAATATTTGGATCAGTTTCTCTTATCCTCTTAGTTTTAAATAAAGATAATTGAATAATATATTAAGATAATCTAATCAGCTAAAATATATACATATATTCTTTACTCATCTTATTGTAATTCAATAATACTTACTTCTAAGCAGGTTTCAAAGAGGTACAAATATTTAGATTAAGGTAGTATCATTTCAAAATAATTTAGGGTATTAATAAACATCATGTTAAAATCTATAACTGTATATTTCATACATCTGTTGAAAACTATTTACTGACATTACTGTATAATACAGTACCATTGTTGTGCAATTGTTTTAGACTACTCAAGTCCGAAACCAGTGTTTAAATTAATATTTACAAAGTCATATTGGAATAAAAACATGAATAGTTCTGAAACCACATCATATTTCATGTTTAACATAAACTGAAATGCAATACAATGTATAAGTATATTAATATTTCTTTAGTAGACATTAAATATGTTCCTCTGATTGCATTTTTCAGCTTTTCAATGACAATTCCCATGGCTGGAGACAACAGGATCACAATTTAGACAGCTCCCTTATCCAAGAGACCACTCATAATGTTGTTACCTGATTGAGTGTCTTGTTGCCAACACTTCCATCAACCCTCAGAGGGACCCTGCACAATGAAAACTGACACAGTACAGAGGTAAAACTGCAGCACTTGACCACACCCTCAAAGCAAACATCTATGTATATCACACATCAACTCCCACAGCTTAGACTGACACCCAACCAGTGAGTCTATCTGCTGACAACAAGTGCTGGAGATACAATCCTG
Organism: Protopterus annectens; assembly: GCF_019279795.1. NCBI lineage: Eukaryota > Metazoa > Chordata > Ceratodontiformes > Protopteridae > Protopterus > Protopterus annectens. The sequence goes on along the minus strand of NC_056725.1, from coordinate 1,295,683,270 downwards.
ACCTACTCAACACCAGTAATTCAATCCTATGACTGAACAAAAGTATACTGGAGAACACATCAAAACAATGGAAGCTGCCAAGATTCAAACCACCATGTACTGAAAATATTACAGGCCAAAATTCCCAACCCATTTTGCAGCAAAGAGACAAAACGATTCAAACCATGGGGTAACACCTTTACCACGTCAAAAAGGTGTCCAAGAAGCTTGTTTTTCCTCCAACATCGGAGGACAGCCACGATGATCCATACACTGCAAGAGTACCATTTTATCCTGGCAATTGCTTCACGACTGTATATAGAAACATTTAATCCAAATCATTAACTGGCACCACAACAATATTTCTCAGAAAAGCTGTTTTACAGCCAATGACCAGACAGAACGCATCATTGAGAGGATACATTTATCAAATGTCAAGTGCCCCAGCCATAATACAAGTGTCTCCTCAAATCAATCCCCAACGAATCTACTGCCCACCAAACTTGCAGACCAATACTGGCATCCTTTCATGCAGTCACATTGAAACACAAAATACAGGTCCGCTGATCAGGAACAACCAGGCTCTCAACTGTCAGACAACACACCCGTCTGCAGAAAGGTCCAAGAATCATAGTTGCATTGTCAAGCATCCTTGTCCACACTAACAGTAACATGATATACCTGCATACACTAGTATTGTGTCATTCTTGATAATGTAAAAGCCAGACAATATTATAAGAAGGGTGAAGCCACAGCCAGGCAACATAACAAGAAGAGCACAGCTGCAGTCACCATTCAGATGAGCAAACGGAACAGCATGAGCCATCTAAGGATGGATAGCCCGTTGAGTACCTGCCACAATGCATGCCCATAATGCATGGCAACCCAGTAACAAATTAGGGTGTGGGCTAAGCCTCTCCCCTTCCACTCAAATCAGATCCAACACAATATGTGTGTAGAACACAGATGCTTCAACAAAGCCCAAAGCCACATGGGATATAAACATTGTATAATTGACACACCGGGTCAAATCCACTGTTGTTATGTTACTAATTATAGTTGCCTATACAATCATTGCTTCCACTTTCTCCATCTAGTATACCATAACGCCATCTAAATGTTTGATTTGCCAAATGCACATCCAACCTTCTTGTTGCATCCCACCTGCCCACCCGAGGGCATACCTTGGCAGCAGGACATCAGTAGTATTCTGCAGGAGCACCAGCGTGGGAAATGGGAACCCTCCCCAAAACAAACCTGTCAGTTGCTTGACATTTACTAGTTTCTTTAGAGAATTTGTAAAACAGCAGTGATTTTATTTGCTGATGATTAATTTCTGCTTTTAAACTCTGCTGTATAAAACATAGTAAGGGATAGCTAAAATGTCTGGAAATCTAAACTGATAGAAAGACAAGCAGATATATGTCCTTATCTATCAAGGTGCTAGAAGACATCAGTAGCCATAAACTGAAAGTGCTTCAAAAATAAATATCTGTGTATATTTATATGAACCTTTATATTATTTATGTTTCCTTAGAAGGAATTTAGGTTTCTGTATCTTTAAATGTGAACCTAGCTTATTTTCTGACTAGACGTCAATTAGAAAGAGTCAGGGGATGGCGTACACAAGTAAATGCGACAAGCAATAAGTAACTCAAGTTTCTAGTGATGTTTGTGGCTGTTAAATTGTCTCGAGAACCAAGCAGGAAAAGGTATGTGTTTTTTCTTTTTTCTTTTCCCTCCTCTTATTTGGTGACAAACTCATGTAGTGTGCACGCAAGCACTCTAGTTTATGGAGTAGTGTTCACAACTGTCAAACTTTGCATTTTAAACATGGTATGCCTTATTTCTCTACAAAAGAAAAGACAACAGGATATCTAAGCTAGTCACAAGCATCGTTCAACTCCGGATGTCTGGAGCCACAACACACATGACTTATAGCCTCAAAATATCACTTAAAACATATTTTTTCACTGGACTATATCAGTATGTGCATATGGGTCAAAGGCAGAACATCTTTTAAGATTATTTAAAGTAGTCTTATGATACATCCTAACTGAAATACTTCATTTCAAAAGCAACACATTTCTGCCCAGCATTAGCGTTTATCCAAACAGGGACACTTTTAACTTATAAAAAGTAATACTATCAGGGATGTAACTGATAATAAGTTATATATCAGCCGTTACTATACCTATTAAGCAATATAACCATATACTGATTAAAGTATTATAAGTTAATGAAGATTTAATAAAAAGAAGAGAAAAATAAAAACAACAAAACACAAAGAGAGAAAATAAATAAATAAATAAATAAATAAACTATTTGGGAACATTATTATGCATTGATTACTCTGATTAAGAATATGAAAATAATAGATGAATAATAATGAAAAATAGAGTAATGTTTAAATTATGCTTAGTATATTGATGTGATTTGAGATAAATGTATTTACATTTATGCTAATTTTGACATTTAAAATATAATTGAAAACAGTACCTGTTTTGGTGTAACTTGAAGACAGTAAGAACTTTTCTTTTGTTGTTAGTATTATTATTTAGATTTTTACAGAATATAACATATGTAAGATTATTTGTCCTTTAGTTTTTTTTTTTCTTTTGCTCAACAGTTTTCCAATTATTTACTTCAGCATTTCTTACTTATTGTCCAGTCCATAGATTCTTCATGTGTTAGGATGTTGTTGTTGGTAAGGTATTTTATTGCTGAATCTACTGTTTCAAAGATTTTTATTCCATTTGGTAGAAAAACTTTCAGTCTTGCTGGAAATAAAAGATGGACTTTCAGTTGCTTTTCTTCAAGGTTTTTATTGGTAGAAATTCTTTTCTTTTTGAAACCACCTTTGTAGAATAATCATTGTCAAATCTTATTAATGAATCATTGTATTTGATGGGAGAATTTGCCCAAGCATTTCTTAATATAAGATCTTTATCTTGTGTAGAAAAAGTCTCACAATTATAGATCTCGGCTTGTTCTTACCGGAGAAGAAGCATTTCCAGAAGCTGCTAGTGATCTATGCCCGTTCTATACCATATGAAAGAGCTTCAGGTATTTTTGTTACATCTGGTATCCAGGTGGTAAGAAAGTTTATCATATTGTCCCCTTCAGATTTTTCTGGTAGACCATATATTCTAATATTATTTCTTCTTGTTCGGTTTTCCATATCATCAAGCTTTTCTAGTAAATATGTATTCTGTTGAAGTAAGAATTCAGTTTGTTGTTCTTCTATTTGGACTCTAGTGTCAATGTCACTTAATGACTGTTCAATAAGTGATATCTGTCCTTTCTGCTGTATAAACATTTCTTGAAGCTGTTCCAGTTGTTGTGAGCACTTTTCTTTAAAAGTATCTATTTTATTGTCCATCTTGTCGATTTTTATTGTAAGTTCCTGTATATTTGTAATGAGAGACTGCAGGTCTTTTTTGAGAGAAGAGTCTTGTGCTGTATTCCTTAGATGACTCATGCTGTAAAGCTGATATTGGTGCTGATTTTCCAGTAATTAATTTGACAGGAATTATTCAAGTTCTGACAATAAAATTTTTCTTATAGATGCTCAGAGTTATTAGAAATAAGTTAGTAATAAAAATTTCTTCAAATTAAATATTATTTTGTAAAATTCCTGTCAGGAATTGTATTGAGGTAAGAGAGCTGAAATGAAGTGCAGCTATCAGTTCAGCATCCTAGCCACGCCCCCTGGTTTGTTTTGTTTTTTGACTGGTTGGTGATTGAGCAATTGTGGATATGGCATAGAAATTGGGGGGGGGGCAGATGTTAGGTTATGGATATTAGTTAAGCTTCTGCCAAATGCATGGAGCTGCTGAAAAATGAAATATACAGTCTCATTGCTAATAAATGCCTTGCGTGTATCTATTTACGTGCCAGCAGCTACACACCCATAAGAATTAAGGGTGTTTTAAGTGAACTATAAGACTTACTGAATGTATACTAATGGTTTCAAAGGAATGGGATGTCATATGGGATTTTATAGATTTAAATGTTTCCTTAATTACCCAGTGAAAAAATGTGAATTAACCTTTTCTTTATTTTGTAAGATAATGGCCTGCTAGATGCAACATTATTAGACAAATGTTTGAGGATTTTAAAATATATCATAGATGTAGTCTCACCCAGGGCCAAAGTTAAGCAATATGGAATCCTAGGCAAAGGCCTTAATTATATCCTCACCTCCCAGTGATTACTTATGCTCCCAAGTGCCCATTCCTGGTCTCTCCACACCATCCAGGCAGGTAACTTCTTTCTTGTTTTTTCATTTTCAAAGTTTATCTTACACTTAAAATTTTCCACCTTTTTTTCACCACACCCCAACAGGCCAAGACTACACTATAATAACTGTGAAGGAAACAAGGGAACAAATGAGTTAAGCAGAGGATCTAGGAACCACTACCTCACAGAAGCCATAGGTTTCTAAAAACTCTGAGAAGCATTTCAGAGCTGTTTTTTTTTTCAAATTTTGATACAGTGATAGATTGAACAACAATCATGACTAAAACAAGATATTTGGTCTTATTTGCTTTATTCCAGAGAAGACATAAGTTGTATCCAAAGCTTAATGTTCAAAGTTAATATTCTGAAAATACAAATGCTTGTGAGTGTACACTAATCATTATTTATTTATTTATTTATTGACATTTGTTTACCGGGAAAGTCCACTGGGCCAGGTGAGCCCATTTTCAGTGGAGGCCTGGGAAGAAAAGCTCCAATTAAACAAATATAGTGAAAGAATAATACAAAAAATAATAAATACAATTGTGACACACTAGTAAAATAAAAATATGTAAAACTACAAATATACAAAGTAAAGTACTGTAAGCAGGTTGCAATGTAAAAAATATTATAGAGGTCAATAAAACAAAGTAGCATGACAAAAATGACATTTTCAAGGGATTTTAGATGTTAATAAATTTATACAGTGGAGTATAAAGGGTGTGCAAAGAGTGATTAAGTTAGAGTAAGGAAGGGAGATAAGATGCAGAGGAAGGGAGATTATCTGGAAATACTTCTTGCCTTCCTATTCCTACCTAAAAAGCACACTCAGTGTACCCTTCTGGTCTTAGATCAAGATGAAAGTGAAAAAAATGGTATTCCAAGTTGTTGCTGTCTTACATATACACAGCCTGCCTCTTCACGAATACCACCAAAAGATGGCTGTCTTCTGTGTGCTTCTCTGATATTACACTGGGATGTTAATGAAGCAAGAAAGAGCCACCCTCATATATTCAATTTGTTTTCATCAGATACATGCAAACACACCATGCCTCCTCACCCTGCCTCACAAAAGATAGCAACAGGTATACTTGTCTGAAGTTTGATTATGATGTGCATGAAAAATAATGATCACAGTAATGAATTTCATTTTGTTGCTTTTACACAGTACACTTCTAGATAAGTTTCAATAACCTTTTTTGCACACATCTGAGGGCTGATTATGAGGGAAGTTACAGAAATACTGACCACACTGTCTACAGCTAACCCCCACACAAACTACTCTGATCTTCTGTTCTCAACTCTAAATATGACCAATGTTAGGCCATGTAAGGCCTGGCACAGAGTCTGAGCATGGAGGTCTCCCCCTAAAAAGAGTCAAAACCCCATTATACAGCTGTGTGGTCTGGAGGCCACAAAGATCCCAGGAGCTCTGAGGATCTACAGTACATGTACTCCAATGCACTTTATGTCTTATTTGTTATCTGCTTTTCTATTGCTATCCAGAAGAACACTGGCTATACCAAATGTCTGTGCAAACCTTTGAGTAGGGCTAGTTGAATTAAGCAGGTGGTAGGAATAAAGAGACATGCAGTGTATAAAATATTGTGTGTGACCACAATAAAATCAGTGATATTATTCTCCACATGTTTTCACTTACACACACACACATACTGAGACTTCCCTTGATAAACCTGGTCTATTATAAGATGAGTGACTGTATAAACACACACACACACACACACACACACACACACACACACACACACACACACACACACACACACACACACACACACACACACTACACACTTGACTACAAGCAAAATGGGGCCAGGTTACTGACTGTTTAACCTGAGCAAAAGATTGTAGGGTCCATATATTTCATCCACAGACAGCCCCACAAACAGCTCAAGTAGCTCACCATTATAGCCACTTCAACTTTACTTCATATTAACAGCCACAATAAAGTATTGCAATATGTTTCTCATAAATGCTGATTAGTTCTGAAAAGCCAGAATAATGACACTTTAACTTCAATAAGAGACAACAGTCAGCCATTTTGAACCAGAGTCAGACTGCCATCAACCTAGCAGTTGTATCCTCTTTGTTGACTTTGCTTACCTCAGATGTCTGATTTTAATAAAAATCAGAGGGCACTATTAATTTGTTCCAATTCATTTTCACAAAAACACACTGTAGCCACCCAAAGGAAAGTATTCCAGCTTCTCACAAATATACATTTGCCATGCAAAAACCATACTAATGACTGTTAAATGTATCTTTAACAAACAGCAGGAGACCAAGATAAGCCACTTTCATCCATAGATAGCTTTCATACTCATAAATCACAGGGACTTTACATTCATCTCAGATTTCTGTCTGTAATAAGATATATACAAAAGAAATAATAATAGCCAGAGTAATTTATTTCAGCTCTGTTAAACACATGCAGTTTCCAGACACAGTATAAAGTATTCAGCTTGTTTTATACAATTCAGATTAGTTCTGCAAAGTCAGCTGCCTAAACCTGGTTGTTTGCCATAGTTACAAAATAAGAAGATAAAAAATACCAGCTACAAACTAGTCAATTCTGCTTGAAATGCACCCTGACCAGGGCAGTCTCTTGCAAACCTCCCACAGATCTTCACAATGCTGCTGCCTCTAGACTCCCAAGGTTGTTGTAGTGAGTATCCTCCATCGCTCAAAGTTTCATGCTTCCTCCTTAGTCAAACCCACTTAGTTATCAAAGATAATGAATCAGAGAGCCTTTGATGCTCTGTGATTCATTGTCTAGATCATGGGTGAGAGTGACCAGAAAGCCCAGAAGTTAAGAAGTGTGCTTTCCTTATAAGATGCTGTAGCTGTGCCTACTCTGAATAGAGTTGCCACAGCAGACACATTTTACCTTGGGGGAAAAAAGAAAGAGAGAGAGAGTAGCTGTAAAAGTACCCCTGGCTGACAGTCCCCCTAGATGGCCACCTAAGTCACTTATGCCTAATGCCAGCAATATCCTCACCAGAGTTATTGCAGTAACAATGCTGATTAAGACTGAGCACACTTATGCAGTAAAATATTTTGCTACTCTCATCATCACTGCTTGGGAATGCAAACAACTAAAGAAAAAAATCTCCTGGTGACTCAGTACATTCATAGTAAATGACCAGGACATGCTGCAATGGATAGTGCAGATGCTACAGGCTATTTTGGGTGACAGCAGGAGTAGAACAGTTAAGCAAATATTGCTCTGGAGCCTCTCAAAATGCATATTTAAGTGTAATTTAGAGCGTATCCAATTCTTCCTTAGAGACAGCTGTAGGGAATTAATGTGATGGCAGACAGACTTAATGTTTTTCAATGACATCTAGTAATGATTATGTCAAATACTGATAAATAAAATAAACATGAGAGTGGTTACAGTGCTGGCAGATAGGAAATGACTACCTCAGAAAGACATATTGAAGCATGAGGAAATCTTTAATGAACAGGCTCAGGATTAACAAAGTTAGAGGCCTTATTACAAACACAAAGCATCCTGGCAGTGGGTGTGGAAGTTAATACATCGGCAAAAGGAATTACAATCATTTGCATGCTGCCACTTACAGCTGCATGAAGCTTGTATTTGAAGGCCTACGGTGTCTCAGAACTATTTTTAGGTGGTGGCCATCTTGCCTTCATTTAGGCTTTAGTCTCTAACAAGAAGTTGGCAAAAGCTTTCAATAGAAAAAAAGAAGGGAATAATCCTCATCAGTGATTGCAAAGTCATCCCCAGTGAAACAGTCAGCCCACAACATAAACCACTGGTTGCCACAATTAGTTGCAAGCAGTGGTCAGAGAAGGCTATAAGGTCAACAGAAACCAGGCTGAAGACCTGGAAGTTGACTGGAGAGAAAATACAACAGTTCAAGGAATTAGTCAGGGCTCTAGCATCCCAAGAAGTGGAGTAAATAGATGGAGTTGAAGAAGAATGGCAGCACCTCAAAACAATGTGTGACTCCTACAGAACAGATATGTGGCCAAGACAGATATGGAAATAAGGTACATAATGAAAGCTGGTACTGGAATACAGAAGTCCAGGAAGTCATCAAAAAAAGAAGGAGTGCAGGAAAAAAATTAGAGATGGAAAAGACTGACCAGGCTAGGAAGGAACACTGGTTGGCTAACAAAGAAACTAAGAAAGGAGTTTCAATAGCAAAGAATAGGGCATTGGAGGCACCCTACCAACTTCTGGAAAGTGACTCAGTAAGTGACACCAAGAAACTATATCAGGTTGCAAGGCAAAGACAGAAAGATGGATAGTCAGACACCCTTCATAAGGGATGCCAGCAACAACCTGCTCACCACTCCACAGGGCATCAAAGGCAAATAGAAGACGTATTTAATATCAGAGCTTTGGCTGGCTAACATCTACCTGAAATTAGCTGGACGTATAAGTGAATTTAAGTACACTTTTATCTGCTCTTTTGCATCTAGTACTGTATTTAATTTATTTATTTGTGTTTTTTACTGAATATCAACTCAACTGAAGTTGTGGCTGTCTCACTACAGTTAGTTCTCCACCCTCCTCCCTGTTCTTGTTTTGGTATTAATGTTGGTGGCTTTGAAATTTCCTGCCCCTCTTGTAGATTTGTATTTGGATACTCCTTCTGGGCCCATCTCATTTGCTCACTCAACTGAGAGCAGTGAGATCATATTCTGATTTCAGGCACTCCTGCTGTGTACAAAAAGAGCATTTGGGAAGGACAACCCCTGTAGTTTCTTAATCCTGCTCTGTTCCTTCCCTCAAAAAAAACAAAAAACTATATATATATATATATATATATATATATATATATATAGATATATATATTATTCATCTGCTCTTACTGTAACTGTCTCAGTTGCTCTTCTGCGTGCTGTTACCTGTTCAGTCGCTCTGACTCTGCACTTATTACTGCTTGTTAGTAGCCTTCTAATTTACTGCCTTCTGCACTTGTTTTTTAGTCATTTGTTAATTTAATTGCATTTATTTGAACTGTATTTGCAGTAGTGTTGCTACACGCTCGGGTGTGCTGGCCTGCACTACAATTTGAATTGTATTTACTGCTGTTTTAGCTGCTTTTCTGTAACAAAAAAAATTCTAAGCTTGTTTCCTGCCTTTCCTGTAACTAGTCAAGTCCAGATACAGACTTGCTGTATCCAGGACTGTTGGTAAGCTTCTGAGCCCCCAAGCCTTTTTGTGCTGGAGGAAAGCCTTCTAGCTTATCAGTGGGAGTGGTAAGCACTAGGTAGCCTATCTACCATGGGAAGAGTGGGTTTTGGCCCTGATATTGTAGTTCATTGGCCATTTGGGCAGTTTTTCCATCTCTTTCTACTTTCTGGTTAAAAGCCTGTTTTGCGTTTGGTCCCCGCCTTTCCTATAACTAGTATAATCCAGGTACAGATTTGCTGTATCCAGGACCGTTGGTAAGCTTCTAAGCTCCCCAAGCCCTTCAGTGTTGGAGAGAAGCCTTCTAGCTTATCAGTGGGAGTGGTAAGCATTAGGTAACCTATCTACCACAGGAGAAGTGGTTTCCGGCCCAGAAATTATAGTTTATTGGCCGTTTGGGAAGCTTTTCCATCTCTTTCAACCTTCTGATTTAAAAGCATGTGTTTGCATATGTTTCCTGCCTTTCCTGTTACTAGTCTAGTCCAGGTACAGATTTGCTGTATCCAGGACTCTTTGTAAGCTTCTGAGCCCCCCAAGCCTTTCCATGTTGGAGGGAAGCCTTCTAGCTTATCAGTGGGAGTGGTAAGCATCAGGTAGCCTATCTTCCACAAGAGGAGTGGTCCCTGGCCCAGAAATTGTAGCTATTGGCTGTTTGAGCATTTTTTTTCCATCTCTTTCAACTTTCTGGTTTGAAAGCCGCACTTGTGCCTGTTTCTCGCCTTTCCAATAACTAGCCTAGTCTGTTTGTAGAGTTGCTGTATCTGAGATTGTTAGTGGGCTTCTGAGCCCCCAGGCCTTTCTGTGTTGGAGGGGAGCCTTTTGGCTTGTCAGTGGGAGTGGTAGGCACTAGGTAGCCTGTCCTCCATGGGAAGAGTGAGTTTTTGCCAGAGATTGTAGTTTATTTGGCCGTTTGAGCAGTTTTCCATCTCTTTCAACTTGCTGGCTTAAAAGCCTACGTTTGTACTTGTTCCCCACCTTTCCTGTAACTAGTCTAGTCCAGGTACATATTTGCTGTATTCTAGGACTCTTTGTAAACTTCTGAGCCCCCCAAGCCTTTCTGTGTTGGAGAGAAGCCTTCTAGCTTATCAGTGGGAGTGGTAAGCATTAGGTAGCCTATCTACCATAAGAGGAGTGGTTCCTGCCCCAGAAATTGTAGCTATTGGCTGTTTGGGCAGTTTTTTTCCATCTCTTTCAACATTCTGGTTTGAAAGCCGCACTTGCGCCTGTTTTCCCACATTTTCTGTAACTAGCCAAGTCCAGATACAGAGTTGCTGTATCCAGGACTGTTGGTAAGTTTCTGAGCCCCGCAAGCCTTTCTGTGTTGGAGGAAAGCCTTCTAGCTTATCAGTGGGAGTGGTAAGCACTAGGTAGCCTGTCTACCATGAGAGGAGAGGTTCTTGGCCCAGAAATTGTAGTTTATTGACCATTTGGACAGTTTGTTCATCTCTTTCAACTTTCTGGTTTAAAAGACCACATCTGCGCTTGTTTCCCATCTTTCCTGTAACTAACCTACTGGGTTGCACTAGAAAGCCTTAAACTGACACAAGCCTTCTAGCTTAGGAGAGAGACTTTGGAGTGATTAAGTATCAGTTTTCTGTACTTTCTTGCTGTAATTAACTGTTTTCCGCCTAAATGCAGATTTTCCAGCGTTTATTGTGATTTAAAAGCTTGTTTTTTTTTCACATATTGTACTTATTTGACAGCCTGAACTTTTAAAAAGTTGTTTTTGTTTAAATAATTTGTTTAACTGTTGTAGGCTATACACTAAAGTGAGATAGCCTTTTCTGATCATTTGTAGTCGTTTAAAGCTGTTTTAAGTGTATTTTGTACTGTTTTTGCCTTATCTTTTCAAAAAAACAAAAAAAAAAAAAAAAAATGCCTTGTTTCCCACCTTTCTAAGCTAGTATAGTCCAGTTTTCAGGCTAGTGCTGAATTCAGGGCTGTGATACTAGTTTCTGAGTTGCCCATACCTTACTTGGATAGAAGGAGGTTTCTCTGTTCACCTGTGAGAGAGGGGAGCTTTGAGGAACCTATTTGTCCCTGCAGGAGTGGCCCCAGCCCAGAAGTTAGTAGTTTATTGGCCATTTTGGGCTAATTTCTATCTCTTTCATTTCCCTACTATAAAAAACACGTTTGCGCGGTTTTGCGCACCGGGCAGTGCCGGTTAGCTATGATTAAATTATTCCTGGCTCCACTAATTTTCCTTTTCAGTTTTTCCCTTGAAACTAGTCTAACTCTCAACCTAAGCACTCAAAAAGCATCTTACAACACAGCACTTTCTCACACCTAATAGCAAGCACTAATATACCCTGACAATGATTGCCTAGCAGGGCAAGGCTCTTTATTCACCTCTCAACATCCAAGCGGCTCAGCAGCTCACCTTACTATTCAGGCATGACCAAGGGGCAACTTCAGGTGCAGTCTCCAGTCCAGCTGGTGAATCTGGTTATCCTGAGGCAATGTTACAACTGCCTCATGTACACAGACAACCCTCTCCTCCTACCACAAAACACTAACATATGCAAGAGATGCAATTATACAGCCAAACTGGAAGCTAAGCTATCTCCACCCAAGACTGGAACAGACAGTCAAGAGGAGGAGGTTAACACTTGCACCACAACTCCAGCTGCACACAGACCTACTAAAACAGCACTGGCAAAAAATACACATAAATACACAAAATCATACTCGGAGGCTCTAAATAAAAACCTGCAAAAGCATCAGAGACATCCAAAGCAGACACCCAAACAACCTGCACTTCCTGTCACAAACCAGACAACACATAAAACACAAAATCAGTGTGCCGCACAATCACAGCCCTTAAGTCGAAATAACATACCTAACACACTAGTAATAGGTAACTCTATAGTCAGGCACACTGATGTCCCATTCACTAGGCTGGACAAGCAGAAGGTTACGGTTAGCTTCCTGTCAGGAGCCAAAATCCACCAAATAACACGAGCACACAGGTCACTCCAGAACAAGTACAAATATGACTCTGTCATTGTTCATATTGGTGTGAATGACCTGAGACATACCTCCCTGGACTACATGAAAAGAGACATGGAAGAGCTCTCTGATCATGTAGCCCAGGCTGGTATGACCCTGATCCTGAGTAGCATCCTGCCCTTACCAAGAATGATACCTCAGCATAAAGAAAAAATGATCAATTTCAACAACTGGCTAAGCTTCTGGTGTCATTCAAAGGGGATCCAGTGTCTGTCAGCCTGGGACAACATGCTCGACAAGCCACGTTGCTTTGCAAGAGATGGCTTGCACCTGTCACCCCTAGGCTTTCGAATACTGGCCAAGGCTCTTGCTGCCCCCATAGTGCCTTTTTAGGCAAGCTCAAAAGTCAAACCCACCTCCATAAACAGCACAATTAACAAAAAACTGAGGGTTTTGCTACTCAGCGCCAGGAATTTAAATCTCAAAATGCACGCGCTCGAAGCACTCCTCAGTATGGAGAACGTCGACAACTGTGCAGTAACTGAAACCTGGTTCAAGGCTCCAGAGAGCACCCCAGCACTACTGGGCTACAACTTATACCACATGTTTCAGCCACAGAACATGGACCGAAACACAAAAGGAGGGGGTGTATCCATATTCAACAAGGATACCTACACCTCCAGGTTAGTGGCGCAGCATGATACCTCTGAGATCATCCATGCGCAACTAACATTGGGCAAATCTGCAATGCAAATTGTGGCCTGCTACAGATCACCCTCCATGAATCAGGACCATCACTCCACCTTTCTGGAGACACTGGAAAACATGAAGGTCCTACCAAACACCCTGATATTGGGTGATTTCAATTACCCTACCATTCACTGGTAAAACTACTCGAGTACAAATTCTCAGGCCCAGCACTTCCTGGAATTCATCAACTCAAACACCCTGGATCAGATGGTAAACTCCCCTACCAGAGGTGAAAACATGTTGGACCTGGTCATCACCAAAATGGGCGACAGGTGTTCCACACTGGAGGTCAACCTGTCACTGGTTAGATCAAACCATAAACTAATCACTCTGGATGTCCACACCCCACCACCACCCCCAACTAAGGAAACCACAGTAAAAAGCTTTTCTAAAGCAAACTTCACCTTACTTAAGACAGCGTTGGTAAGTTTCACAGCCCCCACGCTAAAGGATAATGCTGCCGAAGATGCAGAAACCTTTACAAATGCACTCTATGAGCACCTACAAGGATGCATGGATCATGCCATCCCTAGCAAAACCAAGACTCACTCCTCTAAGAGAAGGAAACCAGTTTGGTGGATCCCTGCAATAAACAGGCTATACAATAGAAGGAGGAAACTAGTTCAGACAAAAGGCAAATCCTAAGAAGGAAAGACATCCCTGATCAGTATCAGTAAGAAACTGAGGTCTCTCATGAAATCATCCAAGACTAACTTCGAAAGACAAATAGCCAAGGATTCAAAAGATAACCACAAAGCCTTCTTTAGCTATGTTAAGAATCTAAGTGGCAACTTGCAGATATGCACTGAACTAGTGCAAAATAGCACAAAATATACTGAACCTACTGATATTGCCAACATCCTGGCAGATAGATTCAATGCAAACTTCACCCCCTTCTCACCTTCAAAAGGGCCCACAACAATACTGGAAAAGTGTAGTGCCCCAAAAATCACAGATGCACAGGTGAAAACAGCCCTTTCGAAAGCCAAAAACACAGTGTCAATGGGACCAGATGGTGTCCAAGGCTGCATCTTGCATGAACTACAGAATGAACTAACCCCCCCACCTAAACACGCTGTTCAACCTCAACCTCTCCACAGGCTACCTGCCCATAGAATGGCACACAGCAATGGTTATTCCTCTCCACAAAGGAGGGGCCACAACTGACCCTGGTAACTATCGCCTCATAAGCCTGACTAGCCTGGTCTGCAAGGCTATGGAGCACATCATCATGGAACTCATTAACAAAGACATTGGGAACCTCCAAACACTTGACCTGACCCAGTTTGGCTTTGTTAAGGGCAGATTATGCCTACTAAACCTGGTTGACTTCTTTGAGACAGTCACCAAGGCCATAGACGAGGGAAAGTTGGTTCACACAGCCTACCTTGACCTTGCCAAGGCATTCAACACCATTCCCCACTTGGGTATTACAGAAAAACTCACCAGCCTGAACATAAACCCCTACATCATAAGATGGGTTGCCAACTGGCTTACAGACAGAACTCACATGGTAAGAATAGCGGGCTACAGGTTCAACTCTAAACCAGTCACAAGTGGTGTCCCACAAGGCTCGGTCCTGGGACTCCTACTGTTTGGCATATACTTCTCAGAAGTACAGGCAAACACAGGAGGACTATGGCTAACCAAGTTCGCTGATGACTGCAAACTGGGAGCCATAATTGACTCTCCGGCTGACATGGACATCCTCCAAAAGGGCCTTACTGAGACGGACACCTGGTGTCAAAGTCATGGCCTCAAGCTAAAAGCCAAAAAATGCATAGTCATCCCATTTGGGAAAAACAAAACACCCACAAATTACTACATAGGTGGCAGCCCCCTTAATACAGAAGAGGTAATAAGAGATCTGGGGACCCAGGTAGATAGTAAGCTCTCCTTTGACAATCATATTGCCAAAGTAGTTAGGAAATCCTTCTACGTGTCCCATCTAATTACTAAAGAGTGTGCATCTAGAAATAAAGAAGTTATAGTGCCCCTCTTCTCGTCACTCATTAGGCCCATCATAGAGTACAATGCCCCATTTGGGATGTACCTTACAAGACACTTCCAACAGCTGGAAAGACCACAAAAGTACCACACCAAGAGGATTACTGGTCTCAAACATATGTCCTATGCAGCCCAACTGAAAAAACTCCGGCTGTACTCAGTGGCATATTGCTTACTCAGAGGTGATCTCTGCTAGACTTATAAAGCCATGTCCAACTCAGAATTGATGGACATGCTCCACCTAACGAAATCCAAGTCACTGTGAGACACGCGCTCTAGTGAGATAAACCTCTAACACTCTTCAAGAGAAACCTTGGCAAGTGGATGGGTAACAGAAAATACACCCTGGGATCATTGGCTCTGCTTGACAGAAGATCAGTTAATTAATCCCGACACACTCTGGCTAGGCTTGTAAATGCCCTCGGGCAGATAGCCTAGTATCTACCTATGAACCTATTTCCAGCAGCTTCTGAATTAAGAAAACCCCACAGAAGCTGTACTGCTCCAGAAACAGCTTACAGTGAGAGAAGAAGAGGAGCCCACCCTAGAAGAAGTAAGAACAGCACTAAGGAAGATGAAGTCAGGGATAGCAGCAGGCTCAGATGAGGTCACAGCAGATATGACAAAGATGCTGGGTGAGATAGGGGAGAAATGGCTCCTGAGGGTACTAATAGCAGTGTGGAAAGAAAGGTGTATCCCAGATGACAGGAGAATAGGCATACTCATGCCAGTGTACAAGAACAAAGGGGACATCCACAACTGTGGGCAGTACAGAGGCATCACACTCCTGTCATATTGCATGAAAGTTCTGGAGAAGGTGACTAATAAACAGATACACAGAGTAGTAGAATGTAAGATGGGAGAAGAGCACTTCAGATTGAGATCAGGATGCAGCACCACTGACCCGATGTTTGCAGTGAGACAGATAGTTGAGAAGAAGCTAGAGATGAGGAAAGAGTCCAACTGGGCATTCCTAGACTTGGAGAATGCATATGACAAGGTCCCAAGAAACATGATCTAGGCAGTACTGCCATGGCTCAAAATCCCAGAAACATTGGTAGAATTAGTGCAAGCTATTTGCAAGGACCCAATGACTCAAGTATGAACAGTGTTTGGCCTCACAGACGGGTTCCCACTGGGAGTGGGTGTACACCACGGATCAGCTCTGAGCCCACTGCTGTTCATACTGGTGATGGACTCATTAGCAAACAGGTCAGAGGGGACATATCAATAAAGTTGCTCTATGCAGACGATGTGGCATTACAGACAGACTCTGAGCAAGAACTTCAGCAAAAGGTAAGGGAATGGAATGCAAAACTGAAGGCACATGGGATGAAACTGAGCAGATACAACAGTGGTAATGGCAGCAAATTGGGGAAATGAGAAGAAGCTGAGAATTGAGATAGAAGGGAAGATACTGGAACAGGTAAATAGCTTCAAGTATTTGGGAGGAGTGGTTGAAGAGAAGGGAAGTCTGAACGAAGAGTTCAAATCTAGAATCGGGGGGGGGGGGCTACAGCAAACTGGCATAGAGTCTCAGTTGTAGTCTATGACAGGAGAATACCAAAGAAGCTGAAAAGTAAGGTGTACAAGACAGTGGTGCAACCAGTACTACAGTATGGTACAGAAACCTGGGCAATAAAGGCAGAGCAGATAAAGAAGCTAGAGGTGATGGAAATGAAGTGCCTGAGGTGGGTGGTAGGATGCACACTGTGGGACAGATGAAGAAATAAGGACATAAGAGCAAAATCCAAAGTAGCTCAAATTGTAGAAGAGATCACAGAGAACAGATTATGGTGGTTCGGACATATGTGCAGAAAAACAGAAGACAATCTGGTGAAGAAGATCTGTGAGAGGCAAGAAGAAGATGTGGAAATGAGGACACCCAGCAAAGAGGTGGAAGTATTGTGTGAAAGATCTGTGACAGTCAATATGAGTGTCAGAGAAGGCTGGAGTTGGCATTGAATCGAGAGAGATGGCGACAGTTAACACAATACCCAGACCCATGTAGAAAATGGGAAAGGGGGGGGGGCTGATGATGATGATGAATCCTTATGTAACAATGACATGGAAACAGCTTTTAATTTCTTATATAATTTCAATAGCAAGAAATACAGTGACTGTGTAATCAGTGTCAGTTGAAGCTAGACCTTTAATTGTTACAGAAACTGAAGCCATTGGTAAATAGGTTTTAAATAGTTATCACTTTATCTGAAACACACATATCTGTTATACTTACTTGCTTACTACTAATCAAGTAATTAAAGTTCTTTTTTTCCAAGTAATTTTATGCATGTATGGAAAACAAAAAATAACTTTTAAATACGTATAAAAGAACATTTTAAAAGTATGCCACTCTCTGTCATCATAATCCAGATGGCATTTATTTCAAGGAATGCTACAGTGCGGATATTTACCATGTGGTTATTTAAAATAATTTCTTCTGATATACTGGGTTATAATGTAGAGTATTTGATGAAATAGAGGGAGGATTTTGTATATTTTAAAGTTTCAAATAACACTCAATCGAGAAAGTTAGTGGCAGTTAACACGATACCCCAACCCCATGTAGAAAAAATGGGAAAAGGCGGGCTGATGATGATGATAAAGTTTCAAATTCTCACTTCTAATGGGCCAGAACTATCACTTCATTTTAGGTATCCATATCCTGGAATTCTTTACTGTTTTTCTAATTTTGTTGGCTGTTTTAGCTTCATTTGCTATTTATACTATTTAATCTTTGTAAGCATTTTTTATTTCACTCCCCTTGAAAACTTGCTGTGTAGCTGAGGCAGTAATAATCACCAAGAGTTTTATTAATAAGTGTTTCGTGTTTAGTGAGCATTTTTTTTTTACTTTTATTGTTTTTTTTTTTGTTGGGGGGCATCCATTAAGTAGTACTGCTGTCTTGGTACATGGATTTGGATATGTCTAGGTTTGTTTTTCTTACAGTATTAAAGGCTTTCTAGACCTTGTCTGCTCAGACCAATTTCAGTAGTTGTATTTCCTGTACATTTTCTGTTTATGGATTTGTAGCAAACCGATATTAGTTTGGAATCCTACATCATGTTTCAGGATAAGCAGACTCAGCCCCCCCCCCCAAAAAAAAAAACATAAAGTTATAACAGCAAGTGCTCTAGTACTGTAGCACAGAAATTTGCATATCTCATCTCCAAAATAACCACTGTGGTTATCAGAGGTGATGAGATGGCAAGTTAATCTCCCATTAAGTTTATTAAGTGGGGAATTTGGGGGCTTCAAATATTAGTTCATCCTTCTGTTGCAAGACAGGTTTATTGGGCTATCTGAGTGCTGTCTTCCTGAACCATCTGTTCCACATGTTACAACAGTGTGTCAGAGACTGTTTTTGCTAGATTTATTTTACTGTTACATTTTCCTAAAGATCCAAAAAATCAGTGTTACTCCTGAACTATTTGACACAGTGGCAATCATGGCTGACTAGATGTACTTTAAGACATGCACAGCTCACTCGTCAGCTTTACTTTAGAACATACAGCTGTGATGACAACACTTTGCTTTGAGGCTCAACTTAAGGTTTGCAAATTTATGGCATCCTGACTATGCACATTTGTCTCATTTATATCACTTGCTACCCTAATGTTGCTACCCTATTGTTATTAAGTTTATTTTCAACTTTTGTCGGTTCCATTTTTATCTCCTATTGCTGCATGTGTTTGAGCTTGACATCTGTAATGGCAAATTATCAGATTATAATACTCTTTAAGAAATAAAAGCTAGGTGGCAATGCAAATTATTGTAAGATGGCAAAAAAAAGAAGAAATACATTTTTAATTTACTAATATTCCTAAAAAGGTCAGGAAAAATAAGTAAACAGCATGCTATTTGTCTTACACATGGAGGAAGAACATTATATCATGTAACATATGTAGTTCCAAATAAATTCACGCTTTTCCAAAATGATAAAAGTGTTATGATACAACAAACATTACCATACTATAAACATAATACCATAATATAAACATTTTTATCAAGTGAATAGAAGCAATATTTTCCCTTTAATTGCATTTAGAACACTACCTATAGTAACCTATTTCATCTGGTACAACAGTTCTGTGTGACAGGAGACCCTGTCATAAATTCTATCAGTTTTCCTCTGTCTTTGTACCCCATACTTACTCTGTATATCTGGATAAAGTACCATGAAAAGTAAAGCCCAACGCAACGTTGTAGAAGTGGTGTCGGTGCCAGCGAAAAACAGATCCACAGTTGTAAGGATTAAATTCTCTTCACTGAAGCTTGTATCCGGGTCATCTTTAACCTGCAGATAATCAGAGAAAACGTGATATCTAAAAGTCACTTTTACTATATTTGACCAACAGAAGTAGAAGAAGCTTCACAGAGTAGTCAGTTAAACCTAACATATTCTAGACTCAGGAGTGTTTGAACAGCTGTGATTACTTGTCTTCACATTTACCACTTTTTTGACATTTGAAGTAATTCTGCTCATTAAAGTTATCCCACTTAACATGTATCTTGCAATGTTCTTCATACTGATCACTGCTGTGGTAGCCTAAGCTATACAACTTATATCCTGCAAGGATATCAGCCAGCCAGCTTCCAAAGCATCAGTGCACCTTCCACATGGCAATCCCTTCAGAGCTTTCCTGCCAACAAACAATATGTTTCTCTATAGCTTTCAAGAATCAGTGGCTGGCTTGTGCTGTTCCTTTGCTGAGCAGATAAGTTCTCTTCAGAGAAATACCTTCCTTTTTAAAAATTGTTAGTTAACACTTTCCTGTTCAGGAAAGTTACTTTAAAGCTAGGAGTTTGTGTTTTAATGGAATGGAATGTCACAAGACTGTATTGTACTTGTAAATGGGAGCACTCTTTTTTCCTGTCAATTTAAAAGTTTACAGTATTTAAGAAACATTTTTTTTTCTGTGGAGGAATTGTGTTTCATGTTATTTTTTGGAGGGGCTGGGAAAGAGTTTTAAAGTGAATTTTACTGTGTTTTTCTGTAAATAAAAAGTGAATTTTAAAGATTTATCTGGCTTTTGCTGCTTATTTTCCCCTGGGAAAGAGGCATTGCTTTAGGCTTGACCATGGAACAAACTTTCTGTTCCATGGTCAGTCCTTCTTCCAGCCACAAAAAAAAAAAGAAAAAGTTAAGCAAACAAACTTTTCCACCAAAGCAGGCAAGCAATTTGCCTTAATGGCAGGTGGGTGACTCTGCTGTGGCCATTAGTTGTACCTCAGAAAACTCATCTTATCCTCTGTTGTAGCACCTACAGCCATTTTTGGATCAGGGGTTAGTCGTGTCCTTTGCAGCTATTGGGGTACCTTCAGTGGGCAAGTGAGACCCACTCTTGGTCCTGGGAGAGGGAACACAGAAGGCTTCACTGTTTTGTCAGGATGCTGTGCAAATCCCAGGGGAAGGTGCTGCTTCCATTAAAAGCACAGTTAGCCCCGTTTTCTTGTCAAAAATAAACAGAAAACTAAACATGTATGTTCTCCTCAAATTTTCTTTGACATGAATTTTACTTAGCCTGACTCTGAGTTTAATTCAGGCTACTGATCCTTCTTAGAAAATAGTTTCTGGCAAAAGAAAGACGGGTACCTCTTTTCCTGAAGAGATTCAAGATTCTGAATCAGGACAGGAAAATGAAGGGACACACACAAGATTTCTTCCTCAGATTTCTGATAAAGACTTAGAGGAGAGCTCAGTTTCTGATTCTCCCTGTGGGGGGTTCCTTTCTATGAGACTATTTCCAGAATTTCCCAGTGTTTTCAGTGGAAGAACACTGAGGTTTCTCAATCCCTCAGAAAATACTGTGAATTGTTATGGTTTGGAGTTTCCAGAACCTTCACACATTCTTCCAGTTCTGTCAGCTTTGGAGGATGTGTTACTGCTTGCAATTTTCTTAATAATCAGCCAGCTTTCCCTAAAAAGGCAAATGGGATATATAACGTTCCTCGGTCTTGTAAGTTTTTATACACTCTTCCCAAACCTGATCCAGGAGCTATAGCTTTAGTTAATCCTACTGCTGATAACAAATAGTTATTTCCAATCCTACTGTTTCTGATAAGGATAGGGAGACTATTCATAAATATAGGAAAACAGTGTATGCTTCTGAAACCTTGATTTTCAGAATTTTTAATTTTCAGGCTCATATGTTAATGTTTGGTCTGCCTAATTATGAAAGCATGAGGAATGTTTTGTCTGTAGTTTCTTCTTGTGAGGAAAAATCTGCTATAAATAATGCAGTTTCTCCTATTGTACAAGTCTCTTCTTATTGTTTGCAGTATGTGTATGTTTCAGTTCTTAATTTTTCCAGGGTCTTGGCCACTGGTACTGTGTTGAGGAGGTTTACCTGGCTGAGTTCTCAGAACTTCCCAAATGATGTTAAAAATGAGATTTTTCTCCTTTGGAGAGAGATTTTGTTTTTGGCCTCTCTGCTTCAGAGGTGATCTAAAAAATGTGATGAGAGGGCTGAGTTGATACAGGGAATCTCTTAAGATTTGTCACCTCTCCTTTTCTAAATTTTCTAAGGAATTCTCTAATCTCTCATCTAAATTTAGCAAAAAACAAAATAAACAGTCTCAAGAAAATGCAGGTAAATATATGTTAAAGAAAAAATATCAAGAGGTTCCAGAAGGAATTCAGACATCCCCCAAAATAAGGAACATGCATGTCAGAATGACTGCTTAAGGGAACTTGTCCCACTTCTCACCCTGGCAGTCTCTTTTCCCTTCCAGAAAGCCTGAATCTCCACTTCTCTTTGGAAACTAATAGTTTCAGACAAATGGGTTTTGAATATCATCTATCAACATTATAGATGACAGTGGGAGAAAATTCCGACTTTCCAGGGAAGTAATCCGTCATCCACTGCACCAGACTCTTGTATTTCCACCTGTCATTCATCACATGCTGTCCCAGGGAGTGATAGAACCAGTTCCTCCTTCCTATGTGGGAAAGGGTTATTATTCAAGGATGTTATTAGTACAAAAGAAAGAAAATGCTTGCAGACCACTTCTGGATCTTTCTTTCCTAAACCTGTTTTTTATAGTGCCTGAGTTAAAAATGCTGTCACTTCAAACCTGTTACCTGTTCTTCCTCATTCAAGTTTCCTGGTAATTTTAGATTTAATAGGTGCTTGTTATCACATCCCTATTCATCCAAACTTCAGGCATTTCTTAAGGATTTGTGTGTCTGGATCATATTATCAATTCTCTGCCTTACCTTTGGACTATCCACTACACCAAGAGTGTTCACAAAGTGTGTAGCTGCAGTTATAGCTCATTGCAGGCTACAGAGTATCCATATTTTTCCATACTTAGATGGCTTGCTTATCTTTACAGTGTCTTTTTCAAAGTGGCAGGAATCTCTCACTTGGGTGAGAGATCTCTTACACAAGCTAAAATTCTAAAAGAATATTCAAAAGTCTTTTTTGACTGTTTCACACAAGTTTATTTTTCTGGGGTGTCAGGTAGACACTTCAGTTAAAAGAGCTTTTATTTCTCACTAAAAATAGATCTACAGCTAGATATATTTCTAAGGTTTTCCACTGAGACTTCGGTCACTATGAGAGAATACCTAAGGATTCTGGGTGTCATGGCATCTATGATTCTCATGACACCCCTGACAAGACTACACATATCTGAAGTCTCTTTAGTCCTAGCACCAACATCCTTTGTTCTTTCAAATTCCAGTGCTAAGGTTTGTTGCAAGGGAAATCATTTGGTGGAGACAGCAAATATCCTTAAATCCAGGTCTACCCTTCTCCCTCTCTGATCCAAAGCAATCAGTCACCACAGAAACCTCAGACATTGTTTAGGAAGCAGTATTAGGAGGGACAAAAGTATAAAGTGTTTGGGACACCAAGAATAGATGCAACGTCATAAATATGAAAAAGATGCTTGCGATGATTAAGGCACAAAACTCCTTGAATTGTCTTTGGCTCCAGCACCTCTTCAAGTTGTTACAGACAATAGCACAGTCATGTGGTACATTAATAAGCAAAATGAAACCAGGTCATTCCCTATTTTGCAGACTACCACTTTTAGCTTGGGATATAGCTTTATGGCACAATCTCACTCTACAGACATCCTACATTCCATCAGAGCAAAACTGTGTGGCAGACAAGCTGATCAGGACAAGGGCAAACCCTCATGATTGGAAATGAGATCAGGGGGTCTTCTAAAATTAGATCCATCGGTGGGGAGTTCCTCAAGTAGATCTATTTGCCTCATCTCTGAATAATCAGCTGGCAAGATTCTTCTCTAAAACTCCATGCAAGAAGTCCTTGAAGACAAAAGCCTTTTCTTTTCCTTTGTCAGGAATGTTTCTATATGCTTTTCACTCTTTCCACTGATATCACGGGTACTTTCGAGGATTCAGAAGGAGTCCCCCAGGATCATTGTGGTGACTCCCTTCTGGCTCAGGTAACAGTGGTTCTCCCATCTTTTTGAAATGGTCAGGGGCAATTTATTTATTTATTTATTTGACATTTGTTAGCTGGGTTAGTCCAAATGGGCTGCAGAGCCCTTTTTCAGTAGAGACCCAGGGAGAAAAGCTCCACAGATAAACAAAAACTAAAACAAAACATCATACAATATTAACATACAAATGTATACACACAGGAGAAACAGAATACAGCTTATACATATGTTAGTATACAAGAGTAATATTGAGGGGTTAAACAGCCATGGTACATATTAAGTATATAAAATATAATATAAAATGTTAGATTCTAGCTAACAATCAGAGAGAAATTCAAGGTTAGTAGAATATCATAAAGACATTAAATGAGTAGTTGTGGTAAAGTGTTGAGAGCTGAGAGGGGAAGAGGAAGAGAAGATGGAGTGGTTAACAATTAACCACAAGCTTCCTCACACATGATCAGGAGTGTTTAATATACCCAGACCCAAATCAACAACTGGCTGCCTGGATGATAGGGTCTTAATTCCACTTAGACTCCTGTTTGCTGAGGATGTGCAGCAAGTACTAATGGATGAAAGAAAGTCTGCTACTAAAAAATCATATATTAGCAAAAGGAAAAGGGTTTCTAGTTGGCATCAACAACACAACTAGCACCCATTCAGGGATGGCTGTTCTCTGGTTTTCCAATTTTTGTGTGATTATCTTATGGCCATTCTTACTCCTCAATTAATGTTCATTTTATTGACCATTTCAGCATGTTTACCCATGAATCCTCTCTTTCAATGCATTCTCTTGTTACAATATTTTTGAAAAGGGTTATGTGTAAGAGGCCTCCATGAAAACTGGTGGCCTCTCCTTGGAATCTTATGTCTTGTGATAGAGAAACTAACATTTGCTCCATTTGAACCAGCTAATCTGGCTGACTTGAGGTTCTTAATATGGAAAACAGTTTTACTGACTGCTCTGACCACTTTGCAAGAAATCTGAGTTGCAAGCTCTTATATTGAGTTACCTCATTTTCCATAAGGACAGAGTTTCCGTGAGAACTAATCCTTTTTTGTGCCTAAAGTGGTATCCAAGTTTACTTTAAGCCAAACTATCCATCTCCCATTTTCTTTCCTAAACCTAAAAATGTGGTAGAAAGAATACTCCTTACCTTGGATGCCCATAGACAATTCAGGAACTAACTTGACAGAACTAAATCTTTCTGATCTTCATATCAATTCTTCATTTCTTGTTAAGGTAAGAAGGAACAGCCTGTATCAAAGCAGACTTTTTCCAAATGGTTGTCTAAGGTTATTATCTATACTGCGGTGGTGGTGCTGCGGTAGCATTGTCGCCTCACAGCAAGACATTGTGCCGTTCGATTCTCAGCTAGAGCGTCTTCTGTGTGGAAACATGCGTGAAATGGGCGTACCTTCATTGAAGGTTGTGCGTCAGGGCTGGCAAACTCAGCATGTAAAAATCTACTGCCAATCATTAGCGGACCGGAGTTCCACTGTGGCGACCCCTAACTGGGAAAAGCCGAAAGACACAAACAAATTCTCACCAAAACAAAACTACTCCAGACAGGGTCATGGTCCATTCTGCCAGGACCTTGGCCTCATCTATGGTGTTTTGGAAAGATTTGGATTCTAGAAGCATTTTGGAAGTGGCAACTTGGTCCTCTGTACATTCTTTTAAAAACACTGTGAGTTTGATTTCTTTTCTAGGTCTAGATCAGGCTTTGCCAGGACCATTTTCCAGGGGTGCCTGGACTAATCTCATTCCACCTCCCAAAATTTAGAAGCTATGGCAATCTATCCAGATAGCTTTGACAACTGCAGTAGTGATCAATATGAAAATCATAGTACAGCTGTGTAAGTAAACTTACCATAAAAATAGATGTTCAAATGATTGTTACTGCAGTAGCCACTCCCTCCATACATCTTCCTTATTTCTTGATTTGTTGTTTTTGCCATGGTGTGGACTTTTATAGTTGGTTGTTCCTAGCATTGTCCTTTCAGGGATCAGCCTTCCTCTGTCTGTTGGCATGAAAGGTCTGAAGGGCTTGGTACCAAAACCTGTCTTTCTAGTCAGCTCAGCTCAAGTTAACTAATGGTTTGAGTGTGTGGAAGGTGCCATGAAGATTTGGAAGCTGTCGTGCTGTTATATCCTTGCATATAGCTTAGCCTACTACAGCAGTGATCAGCCAAGCTTCTACTGCTATGTTAAGTTTATTTACACAACTGTACATTTTAATTTTTCACCCAAAGCGAGTTGCTAACAAAAGCAAATACAAGGCATATCAGCCACTCTGCGTGACATAACTGACGAATTATGCCTTGTTTGCTAACATAATGATTAGAGTGGCCACGAATAAGTATGTTATTTCATATTTAAATTGAAGATGTTAATAGTAAACAAGATTAAAATTTACTGAAGTAAGAACTTGAATGCCAGTGCATTGAAACAAATTCCTATTATGTATTTTACTCAAAAGGATAAATTGTTATATGCTGGGATTTGTATCATCTGAGTTATACTTGTGTAGAACTGTGTGTGTGTGTGTGTGTGTGTGTGTGTGTGTGTGTGTGTGTGTGTGTGTGTGTGTGTGTGTGTGTGTGTGTGTGTGTGTGTGTGTTGAACTGGAAGCAAAAATATATAATTAGAGAGTACCCAGGGAAAAACTTCACACATCAGGGTTATGACCAACTAGAAAATGTCAGTTAAGGAACTGTTTTCGGTACTACACTGAGTGATACACGATGAAGTGGGTGTTGAACAAGTGCATTTTGGATAATGGCACTATATCTGTTTTAACATTTGCAGGCCACATCAGACTGTGCATCAAAAAATTATAAAGCAGTGTAATGTCTTTAGTGCTCTTCTTTGATTAGCTGTCACACAAGGTGTGATGCATCTCCAAGCACAGTTGAGGAAGAGAATGTCATTTTTTGAAGCTGTTCATAATACTACAAGACTTGCTTATCATCAGAGCATCACTGAAGGAATACGTGGCTGCCTGGATACAATACCTCAGCAATGAGAATTAACACACTTTTCTTACTGGTCTTAAGCCATAGATTGTTCTATTTGACATTAATATGATAGCATGACTCAGTCTTACCCTCGTCTAGTTCCTATACTAACAAGGGGTATTGATGAATGGTTGCTGGAGTACCACCAATTTCCTCTACAGCTGGTACATTAGGTTATTTTTTTATTTTGACACTGAAGATATGGTGTTACTATTATATTTTTGCTGACCCTCAGAACCTTTCAGCCTGTTTTATTTAAGGTCAGTCAGTTAATCTGCTCATTCAGCATCTGAGGACTTCTACCTTTGCTTGCATGGTTATATGATTCACAGCTAACTGCAGCTACCATCTAACCACCAAAGCTTTATGTCCTCAAACATATGTGTGTTTGTAAGTGCAAAACAGAAACTGATTCCACAGGGGCCTTGAAAAGATAAAACCATACAGGCCAATGCTGATAATTGTTCCCATACTCCAGTCATTAATGGGCAGCAATAAAATCTGTGCCTTTTATTCATTACAGAGACAGAGCAATGACAACATAGTAGGTAAATCATATATTTATTCTTATTGCCTTTTGATTCTATGCTAGAAACAAAGCTACCTTATCATCTATTAAAGCAAGTCATGTGCATGTGTGTGTTATACCTCTAAATTGTCCAGTTTTGCTGTACGCCTCAGATTTTGCTTCATATTTTTGCCTTGCCTTCATATAATTTTTGATTTTCTAGTAAATCATTAAGAATTTCAGTCTGTTGATAAAGACAAACATTATATATTGTTAAGAAAATGCATGTTGATGCAAAACTTGTTGTTCTATTATGTTTTAAGGGAAAGAGAGTAATATTTAAAAATTGTCCCTGATTTGGGCCTTTGTTTGTTTGTGTCTTTTGGCTTTTCCCGGTTAGGGGTCGCCACAGCGGAACTCCGGTCCGCTAATGATTGGCAGTTGATTTTTACGTACCGGCTTGCCAGGCCTGACACACAACCTTCAATGAAGGTACGCCCATTCATGCATGTCTCCACGCAGAAGACGCTCTAGCTGAGAATCGAACCAGTCAGCGTCTTACTGAGAGGCGACAACGCTACCGCAGCACCACCACCGCGGGTGATTTGGGCCTTTGTATCCCCATTATTTTGGCTTTGTATAGAATCCTTGAGCAAAGAAGTTGAAAGATATGAGCTTTCTGTTTGTCGGTCTGTCTCTGTCACACACAGATATACATGCACGCATGCACACACACGCACACACGCATGTATACACACACACACACACACACACACACACACACACACATTTTACTTTATTTATTTATTTATGTTCCTACATTTGCTAAATACACTTTTTTAAACCACTGCTAGGGAAAAGTAAACATACCTCTTAACTTCTTACCTCAAGAAATCTGGACAAAGCCCAACAAAATGGGGGGAGAAAGGCCCAGAAAATAGAGACACATTTTAAATTTTGCTTGTAAAGATTTAGAAAGTTGCTAGAATAACAGGATTTGTGTTAGCATGCATTTTCTGGAGGATATGAAGTCTGAAACTCAAATACATGTCATTATTTAGTGACTTTAATCTTTAGATCATCCCAGTAAATTATAAAAAAACACAATTTTTATGAGGAAAAATCCAAAAATATGAGGCAGTACAGTTGCGAGGTAACTTGCAGCTACTTCAATTGCTTCATTTATTTTTCTTTTTATCTAGCTGGTGAATATTGCAAATATATTAGCAAAAAATTCACTGCAAATTTCACTCCAGAAACATCTATACAAACTGCACAAATACCCAGTGATCTCTAACCCCTTACCATCACACAAGAACACTTGCTAATCACTTGTTAAATCTACAAAATAAAAAATACATCCTCTATTGGACCTGAGAACATACATACATCCTCTACGAGACCTGATAACATACATATATCCTCTATGGGACCTGACAACATACACACATCCTCTATGGGACCTGATAACATACATACATTCTTTATGGGACCTGATAACATACCAGGCTACCTGCTGAGCAACACTAACCATGCAGTAGTGGACCAGCTCTTACAGACATTCAGCCTAAGCTTATCTACTGGCTTATCTACTGGCTTTGTCTCTGAGGCTTGGAGCATAGCAGTTGTGATGCCACTTCATAAGAGGGGTCCCACCATAGACCCCAGGAATTACAGACCCATCAGCATGATAGCCAGTATAAATAGTTCAAAAGCATTATGACATCACATCCCCTATTAGCAACTTAAAGATATATACTCCCTAAAATAAGTATTTATTTACTTCTATTAAATTAACTAATTGAAGATAAAAACACCGTAAAAAACACCAACTTGTAAAAATGAAAAAAATTAACCAAACAGCTGAATTAAACCACAATAATTTACTGCAAAAGAACCCAGGTAGAAATCACAAAGTGTCAGGGAATTTTTTAATATGCCTATATAAGGCATTCTTTTCATCACAACGGCAAACATCATACAGATGTTCGTATATTCTCTGGGCCAACTTCCTTTGAGTCTTTCCAGTGTAAAAGCTGGAACAGTTAGAACACAAAGCCGCATATACTACTCCTTGAGTGTGACAATTACATTTCCCTTTAACACTGATTTCTTTATTACAAATCTTCACCTTAGATGTAATTAAAATGTGTTTACACTGACTACATGCCCCACAAGATGTCATTTTACCTTGTATCTTAGTATCCTGCACTTGCTCCAAAACATTTTTAATATTCCTCCCCCTCCTGAAAACAATTTCAGGGTATTCACCAAACAGGGCCTCCATAACAGGATCACTTTTCAAAACAATCCAATTCTTATTAACTATATCTTGTATAGAATAACTATCACGGGAAAACGTAGTCACGAAAGGGCAGGAAAATCTCTCTCCCAATTCAGACCTACTGGGAATCCCTTCACCACCATGAACAAGGGTCCCAGCAGGAACAATAGAGTTCCCATCCATGTCCGCACCAAGCAGAGATACCACTGGACTCAAAGCACTTTCCCCCATGTTATTTAAAATGGGTTTATAAATCCCTTTGAAACGTTTGTCGAAAACTTTCTTCCTAATATTATTAATCAAATACTTAGGATAAGCCCTGTCTGCAAACACTTGACACATAAGGTCACATTCCTCTAAAAAGTCCACATAACTAGAGACCATCCAGGCCGCTCTCACCAACTGCCCTTTAATAATGCCACATTTAACGTGCATAGGATGGTTACTACTGAAATGCAGTATACTATTTGAATATGTTGGCTTACTGTATATTTTTTATTTCAAAAAACCTTCCTCAGTTTTAACCTCATTGAAGGTAATCATGTAATAAATTAACAACAAAGACATTCTATATAAGTTTATACATATTTAAAAAAAAAAAAATATATATATATATATATATATATATATATATATATATATATATATATATAATTACTGTAATAAATAATAAGTACATCATCTCTCTAAAGATTTCAAATGCAAAATACATTTCAGAGAGCACTTGGTCATTCAAACCAGGATTGGCAAATGCATTAACCTTAAGCTGCTCTCTTTCTTCCAATCAGAGGGATTTTTATTCTTTGAAATTGTCTGATGAAGTTCATACATCTGTTTTGGATGAAAGCGCTTACCTCGAATGTACTAATAGCCTTTTTGGATATAAAATATTTGGATGAACCTTGCCTTTGAGTTTTGTTTTTAAAAATGCAGTGCTGTTACATTTGATAAACAAGCCCTCCGCCCAGCTTACAGTATAAAAAACTTCCCACTCCAAAAATAAAATACTGTCAGAGACTTTGGAACTGGGGTAGATAACTCCCCTCTCCTTTGATCATCATGTTTCAAAAGTGGTCAGGAAATATTTCTGTCAAACACAAATGGCCACAAAGGGTATTGCCTCCGGTTCTAAGGAAGTCCTTAACACTCTTCGTTTCTGCACTGATCAGGCCCATTATCAAATGCAATATCCCCTTTGGGGTGTATCACACTAAACACATCAATCAGTTGGAGAGACAAAAAATCTCCCTGACTAAAAAGATCATATGCTTAAAGGACCTGAGCTATCAGGAGAGACTAGAGGCATTGTTCCTGTATTTGGTGTCTTATAGACTCCTTAGGGGTGATCTGTGCCTTGCCTTCTGGGCCATTAGGGAGCTGGCAGTCCAGGATTTCTTATTTCTCCATAATCAAACAGTCCAGCAAACACTAGAACCAGAGATCTAAACCTACTTCAGCAAATAAATAAATCATGGTGAACAGACAGATGTGTAACACAATGACTATCCTTTCTCTGGTCCAAACTTTCTCTCCAGATCAAGCAATGGGACACACTATATTCCATTATGAAGGATTTAGACAACTGGATGGGTATGTATAAATTTAATCTCACTATGACTGGCCTACCAATACTTTAAAGAGGAGATAACTTCAAAATGAGGGTACAGGTAAGTTGTCAATGACCACATGGTTTAGTTGCCTTATACCTTCTATAATTCCATGATCAGAGATAGCAAAGTCATCCACAGTGAATCAGTTGGCTCCCAGTATAAAACATTGGTGGTCATAGATGCAAATGATGGTCAGAGAAGGCTGTACGATCAACAGTGATTACTCTGATGACTTGGAAGATGACTGGAGCAAAAGCACAGGAATTCAAGGGAATATTCAGGGCTCTCTTGTACTTCAAGAAGAAGAGGAAATCAGGGAGTTGAAGAAGAAAGGCAGCACCTCAAAATAGAATGTGTGAAGACTACAGAACTGAGCCAGCTATGGAAATGAATAAATAACTCCCAAACGCTAAAGGTGGTTTGTTACAAAAACAGTCAATATTGGCAGAAAAAAGACAGAAAATCCACCCAAGGATGGCCAATCAACAAAATCCACAAGTGTTCCAATTAAAATGTAGTCCTTTAATACGAATAAAACTTCAACTTGAAAATAAAATGAAAAATAAAAAGCTCAAAACTGTCCCTTGAAGATATCCGATAAGTGCTTTCGACTGTTGTCTTCCTCAGATCGTATAAGACACTAGGGACTTCAATTTCCTTTTATATATGAAATTCTATACTGTTTGACCAATCACCATTGATGAATACTTGGCAACATCCAATCCTATCTTGTTATCTCAAGATTAATTTGCATGTAATCAACTCTATGCTTCTGTTTCCTGCCTTTATTGAGTACGTAAATTAGATGTTCCAGTCCTTCATTTTGATTGGATGTATATTGTGTTATTGATGATAATGTGAGCAAAGTGAGTATTACTCTTCCATTTTCCTTTAATTCTCAAGACCAATAACAAGTGGCGCTGTTCTAAATGATGTAGTATCCATAAGTAAATGGAAGCATTCATAAACACTCCAAATATTAAATCTTCAAAGAAATTTGTGAATATAACTTTCTATTCATTACAATGCTATGCAGGTATGATGGATCTTTACCTGCATAATCAAAATAATGCCACTTAAAATTATGGAATTACAATAAGTATCCTTCAACTAAATTATATCACATTTCGAAAAATACAACCAATGCCTGCTTCAGATGTTATCTCTAAAATACCAAAGTCTTGCCAAAAACAGGAAAGCGTGTGGATAGAACAGCAACGCTAACTGTTCACTTTCCAATCTCTTTCAAGCAAAGGCAACATCCAATCCTATCTTGTTATCTCAAGATTAATTTGCAAGTAATCAACTCTATGCTTCTGTTTCCCGCCTTTATTGAGTATGTAAATTAGATGTTCCAGTCCTTCATTTTGATTGGATGTATATTGTGTTATTATGATAATGTGAGCAAAGTGAGTATTACTCTTCCATTTTCCTTTAATTCTCAAGACCAATAACAGGTGGCGCTGTTCTAAATGATGTAGTATCCATAAGTAAATAGATGCATTCATAAACTCTCCAAATATTAAATCTTCGAAGAAATTTGTGAATATAACTTTCTATTCATTACAATGCTATGCAGGTATGATGGATCTTTACCTGCATAATCAAGATAATGCCACTTAAAATTATGGAATTACAATAAGTATCCTTCAACTAAATTATATCACATTTCAAAAAATACAACTAATGCCTGCTTCAGATGTTATCTCTAAAATACCAAAGTCTTGCCAAAAACAGGAAAGCGTGTGGATAAAACAGCAACGCTAACTGTTCACTTTCCAATCTCTTTCAAGCAAATGAGGGAAATTACTTCCCTTTTTTCATAAATATTTTAGTTCTTTCAACTAACAGCAAAGACTTTGATTTTGTCACTGAAAGTGACTTCAACATGTATTAAACCATTGGTAGCATGATCTTATTTTTCATTTAATCATTAATGTAAGAGTTCATTCCTTTTACCAATAAAAAATATATAAAATATGAGGAAAATGATGTTGTTCGATAAGCAAGCAGTATAATATCCTTTAACAATGGCCAGAATAAATTTTGCCCTAATCAGGTAAAATTCACTTGTTGTTACTATCATCAGACAAAATTCAAATTACAGGTTTGTCATATAGATGGCGCAATAGTTTTGTTGTTATATACTTCTTCTGTTCTTAAATATGAAAGTAACTTTCATCATTATATTCTCTTCATTCCTTAATATAAGGATGTATTCCTTTTATTAATAAAGATATGAAGAAGATGGTGTTCGCCAATAAGCGGGCAATGAATTGTCCTTTGACAAAAGCTGAAAAATGACTTTGGTCTCAGTCAGATAATGCTCACATAGTATTGTCTTTGTCAGTTGACTTTAAAGTTGTAAATTTATAGATGGCACAGTGGATTAACTACACTTTACATCTTCTGTTCTTTAAAACAGGTTTAAGGGGGACTATGCTATTTAAACCAGGGGGTTGATCTGCCCTCAGGTTAATAATCCATTTTGTTTCTTTCAGCTCTGTCAAAGTCTCAATGTCCCCTTTGCGTGGACCAGAGAAAGCTCTATCAATGACTTTAAATAGAAACTTGTGATTTTTATTTATAACAACATGTTGTGCCAACGCATTATGTATTTCCCTGTTCTTAATATCCAATTGATGTCTCTGTACCCTTCTTTTGAAGCATTGGCTAGTTTTTCCTATACAGAATGATGTACAAACCTCACAGGTAGCTAAATATACAACATCCGAGGTTTTACATGTTTCTTTGATGTTAAAAATATAGTCTTTCCCTGTAACCGGATGTGTAAAGTGGTTGCTGTCATCTATCACACAACAGATATTACAATTCCCACATTTTATTGTTCCTTTCCATCCTATTATTGTATTTGGTGTCTGGATGTTAGTACATAATAATCTTTTCATATTTTTCTTGTTTTTGAAACAGAATCTGGGTCTTTCTGCAACTATAGCTTTTAGATGTGGATCTTGTGTAACTACTGGCCAAAACTGATTAATTTTCTTAGTAATCTGAGCATTATCTGAACTATATGTTAGAGATAGTCTCACAAAGGTATCATTTGATTCAACATAATTTTGTCTTATGTTCCCATTGGATTGTAGGTCTTTCTCCTTATAGCCACGGAATGGAAATGAGGTACATTAGGAGAGCTAATGGTGAAATGCAATAACCCAGGATTTTATCAAAAAAAGGAGTATAGGAAGAAGTGTGAGACAGAAAAGATAGAAAAGACTGAGAAGGAATACTTAATGGCTAAAAGAGAGGGTGACAGCAGTCACAATGGCAAATAATAAGGCATCAGAGAAACTCTGCAGCGACTCAGTAGATGGTACAAAGAAACTTTATCAGACTACAGGCAAATATAAAAGGATGAACAGATAAAGAAATCATCAGACACTTCATAAAGTATGCTAGCAACAATGCACCTACCAGTAGAGAGGACAACCAAAGACAGATAGAAATGTACTTCTAGTAGCTTCTGATTGACAAAACCCTACATAAGCTGTACTTCCACAGGCACAGCCTACAATGAAGGGAGTCATAAGAGCCCTCTGCAGAAGAAGTACAGCACTAACAAAAATAAAGTCAAGGAAAGCAGCAGACTCAGATGAAGTTACAGCAGATATGATTGACATGTTGGGTGAGTTAAGGGAAACAAGGGTTCTGAGGGCACTAATCGCTATACTCTGCATGAATATTGCTCATCTCTGTATGCATTTTATTTTGAAAATTTTCATTTAAGGTTTGCTTACTTCTATTTTTTATCGTTTTCTTATATTACGTTTGTTTTGTTTTAAGTTTTCTGTTCTGTTGGAGTTTTAAGAGTCTTAGATAGGGTCAGTCAGAAAAGCTAGTAAATAATTCCTTTGCAAACAGTGAATAACATCAGCTAATTAGTGGGAGGAGCTGAGAAACAGCATTCTTCACTTAGCGCAAAGTATTTGGAGGCATCTCTATTTAGCTGGAGTGCTTTGTTGCTTGCTGTACTCTGCCTGAATATTGCTGATCATAAGAGGCTACTGGGCTAATGGCCCTAGCCAAATATAACCTCTGTTCCCAAGAATATCAAGGTATTCAGTGGAAATAAAACAACTACTACTCCTGTCCTCTTTGTCTGCATTTTATTTTTAATTGAAGTTTTTTCATTTAAGGTTTGGTTGCCTCTATTTTTTATCTTTTTCTTGTATTACACTTGTTTTGTTTTACATTTTCTGTTCTGTTGGAGACTTAAGAGGTTTTGGCTGGGGTCAGTTAGAAAAGTTAGCAAATAATTCCTTTGCAATCAGTGAATAACTTCAGCTAATTAATGGTTCGAGCTGAGAAATAGCATTCCTCGTTTAGCTAGAAATATCTCTATTTTGCAGTGCTTGTTTGGCTTACTTGCTGTACTCTGCCTAAATATTTCTTATCTCTGTCTGCATTTTATTTTTCCCATGCACCTGCCCAACTGTTGTTGTATTCTTAGACATGGTGGCTTTTTAGTTGCCCACCCCTATTATAAATCTGATTTGGACATTCCTCCCACTTCCATTTAATCAGCTCATTCTAATGAGTATGGAGAGATCAGTTGGGAAGACCCACACCCTTAGTTTCTTGACCTTGAATTACCTTCTGTTTCCTCCCTTCCCACTTAACTTACAAATGCACTTTATTCAGCTGCTTTTACTGTATTTGCAATTCTTCCTACTTTATTTCTGTATTTTGCTTTTGCTGCTTGTTCTTAAAAGTGTTCAATTGCATTTTTTTTCTGCTGCATTTATAATTGCTTTGTAGTAGCCTGATTAAATTGTAACTGTTATTCTAAGTCACTTAGTTTTGATTTAAGTTCTTGGGCTTCA
The DNA here is from genome assembly GCF_019279795.1 of Protopterus annectens. Taxonomy (NCBI): domain Eukaryota; kingdom Metazoa; phylum Chordata; order Ceratodontiformes; family Protopteridae; genus Protopterus; species Protopterus annectens. The sequence continues at coordinate 1,295,647,467 of NC_056725.1, read as the reverse complement.
GGCCAGTTATTTTACATTAAGAAGGTTTGTGGTGTACACTCTTGTGGGAGGAAAGGGTAGCCTCTGCCCTTCTGAACTGGGAATTGCTGGTTGAAGGCTTATAGTACCTATTGTTCTACGTGTCTTTGTTCTGGTTTAAGCACTTGGGTTTCAAACCAGTTATTTTACATTAGGAAGATTTGTGGTCTAAACTCTCGTGGCAGAAGAGGATAGCCTGCACCCTTCTAAGCTGGGAATTGGTGGTTGAAGGGTTATTTTGTCTATTATTCTGAATGTGTCTTAGTTCTGCTTTAAGTTCTTGGGCTCCAAACCAGTAGTTTCACAATAGGAAGGTTTGTGGTCTAGACTCTTGTGGCAGGAGAGTATAGTCTACACCCTTCTAAGCTAGGAATTGCTGCTGAAGGCTTATTGTGCCTGTTATTCTAAATTTATTTGTTCTGGTTTAAGCACTTGAGTTCCAAACCAGGTATTTCACAACAGGAAAGTTCATGGTCTAAACTATTGTGTGAGTATTTTACCAAATTGCTGCTTTATTTAAACAGTTTTTTGCTGTTATGACTGTGATTTTCTGCACTTTGAATTCCTAGTACTTCTGTGTTTTATAGTATAGGCTAGATTCAGGCTTGCTGAATCTAGACTGTTTGGTAACATTTGAGCACTAAAATCAGCCATCTTAGATTAAGAAGGCCCTAATGCACCCTTGTGGCAGAAGTGTGTGACCAAGGACTCATCTGAGTTGGGGATTGCTGGAATAAGGCTCAGTCTTGGGCTTTCCCTTTGGTTACTTTGTTTAAAATCATTTAACTTCACTTGTATTTAAGCAATGTTTTTGCACTTGTTTGCACTGAGTTTACTGGAGCTGCTCAGAGATTGGTGACTTTAGCCAGAGATCTGGAGTGAATAGGAATTAAATCCAAGACATCCATTGAAATTTGCTGAAAAATAAATATTTTTAAAGCCTATATTGCACTTTGAGAACAGTATTCTACTGAACTGCTGCTTTATTTAAACAGTTTTTTGCTGTTGTGACTGTGATTTTTTTTGCACTTTGAATTTCTAGTACCTCTGCATTTTATAGCATAGGCTAGATTTACACTTGTAGAATCTAGACTATTTGGTATCACTTGAGTACTCAAACTAGCCATTTTACATTACGAATGCCCACCTGCACCCTTGTGACAGAAATGTGCAGCCTAGGACCCATCTGAGTTGGGGACTCCTGGAAAAAGGCTCAGTCTAGGGTTTTGCCATTGGTTACTTTGTATTAAAATCATTTAACGTCACTTGTATTTAAGCCTTGCATTTGCGCATAACTGCACATTGTACAATGGAGTTTAGCATAGCTGTGTATAGCCAGGCATAGAAGCAAACAGATAGAAAGACACTTTTCCCTGGTTATCTGTTAGAGGACCCTCCTAAGCTCCCCTGCTTTAATGTGCGCAACATAGTTGAGCACTGCTGCCCTCAGTGCCCTGTGAGGAACTCAGGTGTGCACTGTGAAGCACTGACACAGGTTTCTACCCCTGGCCCTCCATAGAATAGCCACTTTTTGTTAGTCTTACAGCATAACCTGGTTCATGTAGCCCACTCCTCAATAGTCACTACAGTATATGCCTGCCATAATGGATGGACAGTTTCCACCATTTCTTCAGCCAGCCTGATTGACATGGGCATCCTGAGGTAATGTAGCAATTGTCTCACGTATACTGACAATCAAGTACTCCTAAACAAATAAATATAACATGTGAAATATGTATCTATACTATGAATTTGGAATCAGTTCTCTCACATGACAACAAGCCAGATATCAAACAGGTTGTCAGCACACACACTCCACCTCTTGCACATAACAAGCTCACAATACATAAACCCACATATGTGAAGATGCTCGCTAGAAGTCTACCTAAAGATCAGAGACCTCCCAAGTGCAAACCTACTGCACATACTGTATACCCAACAGAATCCACTACACATATCAATAAATGTGTCTCAGCCAATAAGCCCCGAAGAATAAACACCTCACAAAGGAAGGCCTTGGTCATAGGCAACCTCCGCCATAAACCACAAGAATCACTCCACCTACCTGGACCTACTTGAGTCACTCATTATACAGCCAAACACCTTGGGTGATTTCAACTATCCTTCCATCGAATGGGAGTCATGTATGAGCACAAACACACTCGTCCTAAGGTTCCTGGATTTTGTTAATACAAATGCTTTGGAACAGATAGTCTGCGCCTCCAAAAGGATCTTGAATGTTCTAAGCTTAGTAGTCACCAACATAGGGGGTCTCTATCCCCTGTGTGTTGCCCTCCCTGGTAAGGTCTGATCACAAGTCAGTCTCATTTGAAGTAACAGTTTTATTTTATTTTATTTTACATTTGTTGACCGGGCTAGTCTAACTGGATATATGTCCATTTTCAGTAGAGGCCTGGGGAGATAAGCTCCAAGACATGGCCCAAATACAATAATACATGTACAAACAAATAAAAAATAAGAAATAAAATCTAATATTCTAGTAAAAATAGCAATTTTCCTGGTATGGAAAAAAAATGCATCAACAATGGTAACGTGTATTTCAGCATAGAGCTTGTAACAGGATGTAACGCTGAGGTAAAAAGTCACAAACAGTGCAAACTGAAAGAACTTAGACAACAATGCAGGTTAAGTCAGAGGTAGATAAAAGGAAATAATCACAGTAAAAAAGGAAAAAAAAAGAAAATCATCAGTACTTGTAACATGTGAATTACAGCAGAAAGGTTAGGCAGGATCTAACACTGAGGATCTGCAGTATAATATAGTGCTTATTTAAGTAAGGTGACATAGTATAGGTTAAGTCAGAAGTGAAAAAAAGGGAGTTTGATGTGTAGTATTGTAGCAAAGGATTTGCTTAAGAAAAGATATATAAAGAGGACAGACATAGTAAAAAAAGGTAAATCAGAAAAATATAATAAGGTGGGAAAATGTAGTAGAGGATAGAAAGCAGTGGATAGGTAAGTCAGGTTAGTAGAGGTAGATGACTAGTCTGGTCTGGAGCAGGGGCATAGCCAGTATGTTTTGAGGAGAAGTTTAATTCTGTTTTTAAATAGAGATAGAGAGGTGAGTGAGGTGATGTCATTAGGGAGAAGATTTCAGGATTTACCTACTGTATTAGAGAAGAGAGAATCTCCCGCTCTGTTATTAGGTTTTGAGGTGTGGATAAGAAGTTTGTGAGATGATCGTAAGGACTTTAGGTTTTTATAGGGGGTGATGAGGGTAGATAAACTTGGAGTATTAGAAGGTTTGTATAGGATGTTGTGGGCAATGGTTAGTTGGTGAAATTTAATCTGTTGTTGTAGTTCTAACCATCCTAGCTGTTTTAAGTTTATGCAATGATGGCTTCGGAATGGGTTGCCTGTAGCAAATCGTGCAATGTTATTATAGGTCATTTCCAATTTGTTGAGGTTATTCTTGGAGAGATTAGTAAAGATGGGAGAGGCATAAAGGAGTGTAGAGATCAAATGGGTGTGGGCGATAGTAGTTTTAGCAGTAGGGGAAAGGAATGGTTTAACCCTATAGAGACTGCCAATTTTTTTATTGACAGTCTTTATGGTATTATTGATGTGGATGTCAAAGTTCAGATTATTGTCAATGGTGACACCTACGAGTTTGGTGGTATAGTCAGAAGATATTATAGTACCATTGATAGATGTCACTGAGAATTGAAGAGGCAAGGACTTCAGAGTAGGAGTGAAGAGGAAGAGTTTGGTTTTCTTTGAGTTCAAAATAAGGCAATGCTGAGTGAACCATTGTTCAACTATGTTAAATACTTTTTGGGTGAGAGCATGAAGGTCATGGGAGGATGTAGCTGAACATAATACTGTTGAGTCATCAGCATATTGTATACAAGTGGCTTGTGGGATAGCTAGATGAAGGTCATTAATAAATATGGAGAAAAGAAGGGGTCCAAGTATGGAACCCTGAGGGACACCTAAGGTAATGGGTAAATGGGAGGATAAAGTATTATGCCAAAGTACTGCTTGTTGACGTTTGTCAAGGTAGGATTGGAACCATTTTATGGAAAGTGGGTCTAATGACAGAGATTTTAGGATGTTTATGAGAATCTGGTGGTTTACCATGTCAAATGCTTTAGACAGGTCAATAAATAGAGCAGAAGAAAGATTATTCAGGTTTCGTTGTTTGTTTATGTAGTCAGTAAAGGACAGGAGGGCAGTGGTAGTGCTGTGTGAGGGTCTGAAACCATGTTGACAGTTGGAAAGTAAATTGTTTTTGATTAAATGGTGAAGAAGTTGTTTATGGATAAATTCCTCCATGATTTTAGCTAGGGGAGAAAGTATGGCAATGGGGCAATAGTTAGATATTTCTGTGGACTGTCCACCTTTATGTAGGGGGATAATATGGGAGATTTTCTATAAGGTGGGGATGTAACCCTCAGTAATAGTCCTGTTGACCAGTATGGAAATAGGATAGGCTATGGCATTGGATGATAGCTGTAGATATTCAGAAGGCAGTAGGTCTGCAGAAGGAGAGCATGGTTTCAGTTTCTTCAAAAGGGTTTGAATAAATGTGGTTGAGACAGGTTTGAGATGAAAGGGGGGTGGGGTTGAGGAGTGTGAGGGTAATGTGAAGGTATTTGATGATAACTGAGTAGCTCGTGTTTGGATGGCATCTGTAAAGAAGGTACTGAAGGTATTAGCTGTATGGATGAGATTTTTCTGGTCTGTATTTTGAGGGTTTGGTGTAGTGGATTGACCTGGGTGGGGTAATTGCTTAATGCTGGCCCAGAATTTCTGTGGGTTGTTGTAATTAGGTTGTTGATATTGTACAAAGTATTTTTGTTTGTCAGAAAATATGGCCTTTTTCGTGTAATTTCTTAGCTGTCTAAAGGTTAGTTGGTCAGCAGTGGGTTTTTTTCATTCTCCATTTGGCCCAATATTTATTTCTGATGTGAATTTTGTGTTTGCTTTCATTAGAAAGCCATGGGGTAGACTTGGTCTTAATTCTGATAGCTCTGGAAGGAACATCATGGTTAAGAATGGCAAGAAAGGTAGAATTAAAGAAATTAATAGCTTCATCTAGAGGCAGTTGTTTTAAAGGAGCCCAATTGCATGCTCTTAGTTCCATTTGGAATAGATCAGGGTTCAATTTCTTTTTGGATCTAATATGTCTAATGGAGGTTGGGGGGGGGGTGTTAGCTTTATATCTGATGATGTAGGTAAGTGAGTGGTCACTGATATCATCAGGGAGAGTTCCAGAATCATAGTAGAGAGTATGATTGTTTGTGAGAATCCAGTCTAATATGCTTGCTTTCTTGTTAACTTTATTTATTCTGGTGGGGGAGATAATGGTTTGAGAGAAACCATATAGGTTTATGTGTGTGGTAGGAAGGCTACTACTATAGGAATTCCAGTCTAAATTTATGTCACCTAGGATTATGGTTTCTTGAGGCAGGTGTTGGGATAGCCAGCAGAGGATATTTTCCATGGTGGCTATGTTATTTCCAGGGAGCAGATACATGCAGATGATATAGATTGATTTAGCTTTGTTAAGTTCAAGTTTAGAGATGAGAATCTCAGCATTGGAGTCATGAGGCAGATTTCAGTTGTAAGTGGTTAATTGAAAGCAAGATTTAAATAGAATAGCCACCCCACCACCTTTCTTAGCTACTCTGTCAAGTCTTAGGATATTATATCCAGGTGAGGTAATTTCATTGTCTTGGATGACAGGTTTTAGCCACGTTTCAATTAGTCAGATAATGTCAAAGGAGTACACTTCTAGGAGAGCATGGAGTTGAGTCACTTTGTTGTTAATGCTACGTATGTTAAGATGTGCTAGTAGGAGAGAGTTCGAAGGTCTTGCAAGGGGAGAATAGATAGACTGAATATGGTTTAAAAGAGTGATAGGGGTTACAGTTGGGCCAGGGTTTGGATGAATATCACCGTCCTTTACTGTGAGGAGTTGTAGTGGATAGCTTGGACTAGGGAATTTGCTGTAGAGAAGTAACACTCTTTTGTAATATTGTGTACTATATTTCATGTGTAGTGTTCTATGATACTTTGATAGTAGGTAGCTAGGTGTCCATGTTATGTTTGTATGGTTATGCAGGTATGGTAAGGGTTGAGAGTTGGTTTGTTGGTTGTGGTAAGTAGTGTCTGGATATACTAGGTGCTCATATGAGGATAGTAAATATACAAAGGTTAGTAGTAGTAGTGGTAAGAGAGTGAAGTAGAATAGGATTTGAAGAGAGATAGTTAAGCCATTGTGAAGGAATAGTTTATTGTTGTATATTTGAGAGGATGGAAGTATATAAGGTGGGACTGTGTAAAGAATAGAAGGGAGTGGTGAGTGAGAAGGGGAGTGGTTAGAGATGGGAGATGCAATAGAAGTTGGCCAATGGGATATGTGAAGTTGGGTAGTGGGAAGAGGAAGAGGTGTGGTTAGAAAGTATAAGAGCAGGACCCCTGGGGGTGGGTGAGAATTGGGGGTAGGGAGGAGAGCGGAGTGAGCCTGCAGGGCAAACGGAGTGGGTAGACATGGAGAGTGGAGCAGTTGTAGAGGAAACAATCAGCAGGACTTGTTTGTGAAGGTAAGTTTTAAAAGTCAGATGTGGTGAAGGTCAGTGAGAAGTGATCCTAGGAAAGGTAGTAATGGACTAAGTGGTAGTAAAAAAAGTAGGTGAGAGAACAGGAATAGGAATGCAGGCACAATAGGAGGAACTAGGGTAAGAGGCTGTGTAATACGAGGATGAAAGGAGAAAAAAGCTGGGTACGGGTGCCACCTAGTGGACAGGCCTAAAAGTGCAGGCAGATGTATGAAGGAGTTAGAGGAGAAAATCAGGGAAAGGTGGGAGATTTAGTCCGCGAGGGATTCAAAGAGGATGGGAGACAGAGAGATTTATGTAGAGAATGGGGGGGGGGTACTCTGCTGGAAGCTGCTGGCTGCCCGAACTCAAGACGTAACTCACCACCTGTAGCAGTGGTACACTAGTTGAAAGACAATTCAGGCAGGAAATTATATAGTACACATACCTTTCCTGTGTCCTTGATATAGGAATTGTAAGGCAGTTGGTCTGTGAGGTGTAACGGAGGTAGTTGTAGGGTTTCCTTTAGTTTCTGACAGGTTAGTGCTGGAGGCATGGGTAAAGCAGGCTAATTTTCCTGTATCCTTGATATAGAAATTGTAAGGCAGTTGGTCTGTGAGGTGTAATGCAGGTAGTTGCAGGGTTTCCTTTAGTTTCTGACAGGTTAGTGCTGGAGGCACTGGTAAAGCAGGGTAATTTTCCTGTATCCTTGATATAGGAATTGTAAGGCAGTTGGTCTGTGAGGTGTAACGCAGGTAGTTGGAGGGTTTCCTTTAGTTTCTGACAGGTTAGTGCTGGAGGCACTGGTAAAGCAGGGTAATTTTCCTGTATCCTTGACATAGGAATTGTAAGGCAGTTGGTCTGTGAGGCGTAACACAGGTAGTTGTAGGGTTTCCTTTAGTTTCTGACAGGTTAGTGCTGGAGGCATGGGTAAAGCAGGGTAATTTTCCTGTATCTTTGATATAGGAATTGTAAGGCGGTTGGTCTGTGAGGTGTAATGCAGGTAGTTGTAGGATTTACTTTAGTTTCTGACAGGTTAGTGCTGGAGGCACAGGTAAATCAGGGTAATTTTCTTGTATCCTTGATATAGGAATTGTAAGGCAGTTGGTCTGTGAGGTGTAACACAGGTAGTTATAGGGTTTCCTTTAGTTTCTGACAGGTTAGTGCTGGAGGCACGGGTAAAGCAGGGTAATTTTCCTGTATCCTTGATATAGGAATTGTAAGGCAGTTGGTCTGTGAGGTGTAACGCAGGTAGTTGTAGGGTTTCCTTTAGTTTCTGACAGGTTAGTGCTGGAGGCACGGGTAAAGCAGGGTAATTTTCCTGTATCCTTGATATAGGAATTGTAAGGCAGTTGGTCTGTGAGGTGTAACACAGGTAGTTGTAGGGTTTCCTTTAGTTTCTGACAGGTTAGTGCTGGAGGCACTGGTAAAGCAGGGTAATTTTCCTGTATCCTTGATATAGGAATTGTAAGGCAGTTGGTCTGTGAGGTGTAACACAGGTAGTTGTAGGGTTTCCTTTAGTTTCTGACAGGTTAGTGCTGGAGGCACAGGTAAAGCACGGTAATTTTCCTGTATCTTTGATATAGGAATTGTAAGGCAGTTGGTCTGTGAGGTGTAACGCAGGTAGTTGTAGGGTTTCCTTTAGTTTCTGACAGGTTAGTGCTGGAGGCACAGGTAAATCAGGGTAAGTTTCTTGTATCCTTGATATAGGAATTGTAAGGCAGTTGGTCTGTGAGGTGTAACGCAGGTAGTTGTAGGGTTTCCTTTAGTTTCTGACAGGTTAGTGCTGGAGGCATGGGTAAAGCAGGGCAATTTTCCTGTATCCTTGATATAGGAATTGTAAGGCATCATACCTGAACCCCCCAAGAGCAAAAAGGATAAATTTCTCCAAAGCAGACTATAGCCTCTTAATCTATGGCATAAATAGTTTCAAACCTCCTGCTACTACTGTCAACAATTACTCCACTACAGAGGTATACACAAATACCCCATATAAACAGCTATACAAATGTATAGACTTGGCTGTACCTGAATGGATCAAAACAGGATCCTCACAAAAATACAAGCCACCTAGATGGACATCAAGCATAAATAGATTATATCAGGAACCAAACTGAAGTAAATGCACTGAAAGGAGGGTCTCAATGGTTAAAAGCAAAGTTTATTGTAAAAAAAAAAAACAAGTATTGACCGCTTTTGTCCCCCAACAACATGGGACTTCATCAGAATATGGGCGCTCAATACTTGGGTGTTTTTTTTTTACAATAAACTATGTTTTTAACCATTGAGACCCTCCTTTCAGTGCATTTATTTCAGTGTGGCTCCTGGTGTACTATTTGCGCACTGCATCTTTTGGATATAAATAGGTTATATAACAAGAGAGATTTGACTTAGCAGAGGAAGTACTTTCTCTACACATTAAGCAAGCAAATTAGATATCTTGGAAAGCCCTATAAAGCCAATTATGAAGCTAAATTAGCATCCCTAGTTAAGGATAATCACAAGAAATTCTTCAGCTACATTAGGAATCTAAAAGGGAAGGCCCAGCTTTGTGTTGAACTAATAGTGGACGATACCACTCATAGTGACCCTAAGGACATCGCCAACCTGTTAGCAGACAGATTTGGTGCAAACTTCACCCCTCTGTCCCCACGAGACATACCCCAAAGCATAATACCTGCCACCAGTCCTCTACCTAGTATCTCCAAACAGCAGGTCATAACCACATTCTCCATTGCCAAAAAAACAGCCTCTATGGGACCAGATAACATCCCACACTGCCTACTAAATGGTCTAAAACAGGACCTGGCAGAACCACTTGGCACTCTCTTCAACCACAGTCTAAGTACTGGTTTTGTCCTAGCAGAGTGGAAAACAACAACAGTAATTCCCTCCCATAAATCAACCAACCCTGGGAGCTCTATACCCATAAGCCTCTCTGCAAGGCCATGCAGAGAATCATTATGGACCTTACCAACAAAGACATAGGTGACCTTCATACTCTTGACATGACCCCAATTTGGCTTTGTTAAGGGTATATCATGATTATGAAACCTGGTGGACTTCCTCAGGAATGTCACCAAAGCCCTGGATGAAAGCAAAACAGTACATGCAGCCTATATTTTCTTTGTCAAAGCTTTAGACACAATCCCCCACTCAGTCATCATTGAGAAACTCACTCAGCTGGGAATTAACCAATTTGTCACTAGATGGGTAGCCAACTGGCTGACCAATAGAAGGCATACAATCAAAGTTAGGGATTCCACCTCTACCAGCAGACCACTTACCAGTGATGTACTGTATGGATTTGTGCTTGCCCCTCCACTGTTTGGAATCTATTTCTCAGAAGTCCAGGTGAAAATACATGGCCTGTAGCGTACTAAGTTTGCTGATGACTGCAAATTGGGTGCAATCACTGAGTACCCCAAAGATGTTGACATGCTACGAAAAAGGGCTTTCACAGACAAATTAATGGTGCCAAAGCCACAGACATGAACTAAATGTAAAAAATGCATTATCATCCCTTTTGCCACAGGTAGTTCCCCACAAATTACAATATTAACAGTACTTCCTGTGACAATATGAGGTATTGGCATCTGTGCAAGGCAGAATAGTGCACTGTATGTGTAACATATGCAAGCATAATAAGCTGGAGTTTTGTAAATAATGTTGCGTCATTTGACTATCTCACTGACTTGTACAGATGCTTACATTAAAAAATGTATCAACAGTGTTATTATAAGTGATTAAATGTTTATTTTTAAACAAAGAATTGTGGAAAGGAAGAGTAGAAGTTTTTGAAATTGTTCTGTAATTTTCAGATACTGCAAAAGATCTTAGAGAAGCTCTGAGTGTGTACTGTGCTAGAGTCAGGTGATTAAATGTGATACCATTCTATAACCAACACTGAGAGGATAGAATAAACACAGCAGCTTGTTTTGTTTTGTTTTATTTGGAACCTGATATAAAAATCTATGTCAGTTGAGATCTGTTCAGTTCAGTAGTTGGAAGCTCATCACCTTGGCTAGTGGAAGTAAGTGTCTCAGCATCTCATCTTGCTTTGCTGGATTAATTAAGTTAGCTAGGGAGCAGTAATTTTTAGACAGTCAGGAAATACAGTGAGAGTAGCTAAGTATTGTTTTTCTGCATCTGCTTGAATCTGTCCAACTGTGTTATTTGTATTTCTCCTGTGATTGAAACTCTGATGTTTGTTGTACTTAGATATTTAATATTATCATGTTTTCTAATTTATTATTTTTTATTAAATATTTGTATACCTGTCATTGTGGCTGGTCTTTTAGAGATTACCTTTAACATCTTGAGAGTACTTGTGCTTATTTCAGTGATGTTCTGGCCACTCCAAAAAGCCTTGCTGCTTGGGTTGCACTCTACCATTTATATAAGCATTGATTTTACTCAGTATAATTGTGTACCCTTGTAAGAGACAGACAGTGACTGATGGGTGACTGGTGGCATATTATTTACCTTATTGTCTGGATAGAAAGGGGCACATCTAGTAAATCTGTTCCAGCCTTTCCCAGGAGAGTGTGAGAGTGTGTGTGTGTATGAGAGAGTGTGTGTGTGTATGAGAGAGAGAGGGTGTGTGTGAGTGTGTGACAGTGAGTGTGTGTGTGTGTGTGTGTGTGTGTGTGTGTGTCTGTGTGTGTGTGTGTGTGTGTGTGTGTGTGTGTGTGTGTGAGAGTGTGTGTGTGTGTGTGTGTGTGTGTGTGTGTGTGTGTGTGTGTGTGTGTGTGTGTGTGTGTGTATATATATGTGTGTAAATCAAATACCCAGGTATGGTTGTGTCAGTTACTTGGATTTGGGACACGGTGCTTCAAAGTGAGTCTTGTTTTGGATCTGGAGACAGAGTCCACTCCCGAGGTCTGGAAGGTGTTTCTAGTGTGCTTTTGGAAGAAATTGTGCTTGATGCAGATAGTTGCATTTGAAAATACTGTGTAAATCCATTCCTGTTTTAGTGACCACTTCTCACCAGTATCAGTGTTGACGATTGAGGCTCCTTGATTACTGCCCGGGTAAGCAGAGGCCATTACATATTTGGTGTCAGAGTAGTGAGATATTAATTTAACTTCAGTGTTTGTGGGCAGTTGTCACTGAAGGTGTGTGTACTCTCAACAGCCAGAAGGTAAACATTCAGAGTTTCATTTTCTTAACAGTTTTATTTATTTTTATTAGGTTAGTTTAGTCAGGGATAGCGGGGCGGCCATGGTGGTGCAGTGGTTAGCATTGCTGCATCACAGCAAGAGGTTCTCCGGTTCGATCCTCGGCTAGGGTGCCTTCTGTGCGGAGTCTGCATGTCCTCCCTGTGGTCGCGTGGGTTTCCTCTGGGTGCTCCGGTTTCCTCCCACATCCCAAAGACATGCTGCAGGTGGATTGGACACTCTAAATTGGCTCTAGGTGTGAGTGTGGGAGTGTGTGTGCCTTCTGTGGAAGGTTGGGCACCGGGCTGGCAACTTGACACCATAAAACTCCACTGCCAATCATGAGCGGACAAGGAGATCCGCTGTGACGACCCCTAACCGGGAAAAGCTGAAAGAAGAAGAAGAATTTTAGTCAGGGATAGCAGGTAAAGATGTCAGCAGAAGATTATGGTAAGCTGACAAAAAACAATTGGACAAGGTGTGAGAAGCGGACTAAAGAGAAAAGGATTTCAGCTTTAATTGTAGCTGCAGCACAGACCAGTGACCAGGAAGACAACCAGTCTGGTGATGGGGATATGCAGTCTTCAGAAATCGGACAGCTCACATTTTCCTCAGATGACTTAAAAATCTGTCTGGAGCCAAAGAGACTTGAACTGGTGGGCAAATATTTGGAGACTGAAAAGAAACTGGTGTTTGGAGGCTGAGGAAAAGAAGAAGCAGCATCAATATGAACTGGAGGCCAAATGTTTGGAAATCAAAAAAGAAAAAGAGAGAGACTGTAGCATTTGGAATCTGAAGAGAAACTGCAGCATTAGGAGGCTGAAGAAAAGAAGCAGCATCAAAATGAGAGTAAATGCTGACCCTTCACCAGGGTCATGGAAGTAATGGTGAAGGGAATAACTGGACCCAAGAAGCAATAAAGGTCAGTAAATTTCTTCCACAGTTTGCAGAAGGGGATGACTTTGATAGTTTTATTCATATATTTGGAAGAGAATGTTTACAGTATAATGTTGACCAAGAGCTCTTGGTAGAGTTCCTAACCCCCTTACTCCATGGTAAAGCTGTAACTGTTGTTTTTAAATTGTCTGACACTGATTATTTAAACTATGATAGAATGAAACAATGTTAACACTTGAAGCTTAGAGAAAAAAAATTCGTGAAAATAGACACAAGGCAGATTAAAATATATGTAATTACATTGCTAAGTTAAACACTTATTTCCATAGGTGGGTGAGTAGAGATCAGGTCACCACTTTTGAAAGGCTGGCATACCTTTTGGTGAGGGAACAAGCCCTTAACACTTTGTCTGAGGACATGGGAATCTGGTTGGCAGACCAAAAGTGTAACTCTGCAGATAAACTGGGGAGAAAATGGGATTTCTACTTAGCAAGCAGGGCATCACTGCACAAGAAGGAGATACCCAGCACTGCACATGGATATAAGGGAACCCATGGTGGGCAGCTTAAATCACCCCAACAGAATCTACCAGTAACAGGAGAAGCCACTAGTTCAGGTACATGGCCAGGATTAGGGGTTAGATGGTTTAAATGTAACCGGGGGGACATGTAGCATATAAATGTCCAATGAAGCAAGGTGGGGAACAAAGGTAAGGGAGCCAACAAGTGGGAATAACAGCATGCCAGTAGTAAGTTGTCTGGAGACAACAGGGGTACCAAACTATCACCAGAGTTTGTATCCTATCTTAGTGGATGGAAGGCAAGCCCACTGCTTAGACAGCCACAGTCCCTGACATAACTGTTGTGAAGCCTGCAGTAGCTAAAGAGGAGCAGTACTTGTTTGGGCAGTCCACTCCAATCAGAGCTTTAGGAGGATCCCTTTCCAAATACCTTTGGCTATGGTTCACCTTGACTGGGAGGGTGGAAAAAGAAGCAATCAGGTAGTTGTGTTTGAGGATATTCCTGCAGATGTCTTGACAGGGAATGATTTTGATAATGCTGTAACTTGTGTGCATGCAGTTACACACAGTCAGGCTTGGAGACAGGTATGTAGGTCTGGTAGCCTGGGGTGACCCAGACAGCCCTCACACCTGACGCTGGGGCTGGTGATGTGGCTATTTCAGGGAGGGAGCTACTTGGTAGCAATGAGCCTGAATGTGAGACACAGTTGCTGGTAGGTACTAATGCTCTTGTGGACAGGGTGACTGCAAGGAAGGAGGAGAGTGGTGGTACCCAGGCTAACAGTGAGGTACCACTGTCAGAAGATACTAGGCTTCTTGTGGAAGGGGACCTGGCAATGGCCAGAAAAGTAGATTTGAGGCAGGTTCAGCTTTTGGATCCTACCTTACAAGGCTTGAGAGAGGTAGCTAAGGAGATACCTGATGCTCAAGGAAAAGGGGGGGGTCTGTTTACTGGAACAAAGGGTTACTGCACCCTAGAGTGCATCCATGAGGGAGGGCTAGAGGGTGAAGTAATACAGCAGTTGGTAGTGCCCAAAGCCTACCATCTGGCACTTCTAGCCATAGCCCATGACATTCCTTTTGCAAGACACATGGGTATAAAGCATCCCAAGAAATTTAATATGCAGAATTTTTATTGGCCTGGGACTGCAAAGGTTGTAACAGGGTACTGCTGAACCTGTGAGCAGTGCCAAAAGGTATACAAGGCAGGAGACGAGGTCAAAGCTCCACTGATGCCTTTGCCTGTGATTGAAGAGCCATTTCAGAGGGTAGCTATGTATATTGTGGGGCCTCTGAGTACCTCAAGTTCCACAGAGAAGACATATATCCTGGTAGTAGTAGATAACGCTACTTAGATACCCTGAGGTGGTAGCTCTGTCCTCCATCAAGACAGAGAGGCAGTAGGGTGGGTTTCCCAAGAGAAATACTGACTGACAGGGGTGCTGATTTCATGTCAGACCTGCTAGCTTCTTTGAGGAAGAATTGTGGGGTGAAGCACCTAAAGACCACCGCCTACCATCCCCAGACTAATGGTCTTGTGGAGAGGTTAAACTCTACACTAAAGACCATGCTATAGGCATGTGCAGACCAGTTTAAGAGAGAGAGGGACAAATATTTGCCCCATCTACTGTTTGCATATAGAGAGCTACCCCAGAAATCCACAGAATTTTTACCTTTTGAGTTGCTGTATTGGAATAGGGTGAGGCAGCCTTTACATTTGATTCATGATGAGTGTGGGGGTTTGAGTGTGAATCACAAAATGAGTCTGTTGTGGTATATATGTCCTAAACCTCAGGACAAAGTTTAGGCATCTCATGAGATTGGCCCAGGAGAACCTGGCAGGAGACCAACAGCAGAAAAAGGTCTGGTATGACAGGAATAATCACGCTGGACAGTATACTGTGGGATATCAGGTTATGGTGCTCATTCTTGCCAGACACAATAAGCTACAGGCAGCTTGGGAGGGACCTTTTGATGTAGTAAGGAAGGTCAGTGATGTTACTTACGTAAAAAAAAAAAATGCTAGGCTGGAGGAAGGGGCACAAATTGTACTGTGTTAACATGATGAAACCTCTGCATGTCAGGAAGGTCCTGGGCAGACTGAAAAGGGTACGACTGACCATTAAGCCCAGTAAGTAGGTATGTCAGAGGACTTCTACCTGGGACATAGAGTTGGGAGTGGTATGATTAAGCCAGAACCTGCAAAAGTGGAAGCAATTAAGGCATGGCTTGCCCGTTACCAAAAAGCAGGTGAGGGCATTCTTGGGTACAGTGAAGTACTATAGAAAGTTTGTTCACAATTATAGTACAATATCTGCTCCCCTCACAGAGCTGACAAGGAAAAACAGGCCAGATAATGTAGCTTGGACCCTAATCTGACAGCAGGCATTGCAAAAGCTTAAAGGGGATTTGGGAGGACCCTTTTGTTAGCCAGTTAAGATTACAGCAATGCCAATGCAGATGGACTCTCAAGACAGGGTATAGGTTAATGTGTTCCCCAGACAGGCCCATTTCTTTCAAGCAACATTTTTCCAAGGTCACTTGAAAAACTAGCCTGAGTCTTCAAAGGGGGGGGCGGGGGTGACGATGTGAAGTATTGCAATCTGTGCCAGGGACAATAGAGCAGTGCATGTACAACATATGCCAGCATAATTAGCTGGAGTTTTGTAAATAATTTTGTGTCATTTGACTATCACACTAACTTGTACAGATGTTTATGTTAAAACCATATCAACAGTGTTATTATAACTGGTTAAACTGTTAGAAGAGTAGAAGTTTTTGAAATTGTTCTATAATTTTCAAATATTGCAACAGATCTTAGAGAAGCTCTGCATGTGTACTGTGCTAGTGTCAGGCGATCAAATGTAATGTCATTCTATAACCAGTACTGAGAGGATGGAACTCATACAGCAGTTTGCTTTGTTTTCTTTTCTTTGGAACCTGATATAAAAATCTATGTCAGTTGAGATCAGTTCAGTAGTTGGAAGCTCATCATCTTGCCTAGTAAGTAAACATCTCAGCATCTCACCTTGCCTTGCTGAATTCATTAAGTTAGCTAGGGAAAAATTATTCTTTAGACAGTCAGGGCATACAGCGAGATTAGCTAAGTATTTTTTTTCTGCACCTGCTTGAATATGTCCAATTGTGTTCTTTTTATTTCTCCTGTGATTGAAGCTGATGTTTATTGCACTTAGATATTTAATATTCTCATGTTTTCTACTTTATTATTTTTTATTAAATATTTTTATACCTTTCATTGTGGTTGGTCTTTTAGAGATTACTTTTAACATCTTGAGAGTTGTTGTTGTTGTTGTGTCTTTCGGCTTATCCCGGTTAGGGGTCGTCACAGCAGAACTCCGGTCCGCTAATGTTTGGTTAACATCTTGAGAGTACTTGTGCTAATTTTGATGATTCTTGGCCACTCAAAAAAGCCTTGCTGCTTGGGTTACATTCTACCATTTATAGTAGCATTGATTTTACTCAGTATAATTGGATACGCTTATAGGAGCCTGACAGTGACTGACTGGTGGCAGCGTAGTTACCTTATTGTCTGGACAGAAAGGGGCACAGCTAGTAAATCTGTGCCAGCCTTTCCAGGAATATGTATGTGTGTATGAAAATCAAATACCCAGGTGTGGATGTGTCAGTTACTTGGAAATGGGACACAGTGCTCCAAAGTGAGCCTTGTTTGGGATCTGGAGAGAAACAGAGTCCAGTTCTGGGGATTGGAGCATGTTCACTGTATGCTCTTGGGGAAACTGTGCTTTATGCAGAGAGCTGCATTTGAAAATACTGTGTAAATCCATTCCTGTTTTAGTGACTGAATCTCACCAGTGTCCATGGTGAAGACTGAGGCTCCTTGATTACTGCTCTTGGTAAAGACAAGCTGTCACACCACCCTTAGCTTAAACCCTCTGGTGAGAGATTTGGGAACACAGATTAGTAGCTACCTTAATTTCAATCACCATGTGTCTTCAGTAGTAATGGAGGCTTTCTATGTTGCACATCTCTTAAGTTATGGCATTGCATCCAGAGCTAAGGATGATATGACTGTCCTGTACTCATTTCTCATCAGACCACTAGTAGAGTACAATGCTTCCTTCTCTATGTATCTCACCAGACACCTGCAGCAGCTGAAAAAAACTCATAGGTTTCTCACCAAGAAAACTCAGGGCCTTCGAAACATGACCTACATGGATAGACTGAAGGCACTGTCACTGTACTCTGTATCTTACAGGCTGCTGAGAGGCAAGTTGTGCCTGGCCTACAGAGCAGACTCAGACCCTGACCTAATGGAAATGCTGCTCATCCACAAGTCAAATGGGACAAGATTCACTTGCTCTAGGGATTTTAACCTAGCTTGCAACATTAACATAACATGCTGGAGAGACAGATATGTCTCCCAGAGAGTGCCAATCCTTTGGAACAAACTCCCAATTCACATAAAACAGAGCTTCTCATAACTTAGACAACTGGATGGGAGACCATAAGTTTACCCTAGGGGTGTCACCAATGTCCATCTTGGTAAAGGGCAGTCAGTGCTAATCATAGACTCACACTGCAAATATAGACCATACAGCTTGGTCAATAAGGGAACAAGGGTATAACATGGCTAGGCTTAATAAAGGCCCTAGGGCCAACAGCCTAGTAACCTCCAATGAACCTATGAACCTATAAGCATGGAGAGAAAGATGTATCACAGATGACTGGAGAATAAGTCTGCTAGTGCCTGTGTACAAAATAAGGGGACACACAACTGAGGCAGCACAGAACCATCAAACTCCTGTTACACTGCAAGAAAGTATTGGAGAGGATGATTGATAAACATATGTGCAGAAGCTAGAACAGGAAGTGCTGCAGTCAACTGTCCCAGAGTGTCAGGAATAAAGTATGTCAGAAGAATTTCACTACTGAAATCAGTAACAATTCTAAGGAGTAGCCTTTTATTTTTCTCACTTCTTATTACATTCTGTACAGTTACTGTAATGGCAGTAGCACAGAACAGACATAGATTACGGTTCTAAGGATGGACAAAGGTGGTTTTGAGGAACTTCTCATTAAACCAGGAATTAAATATTCCATGTTTAGACTTGTAAATAGTTTTAACTGTTTTACAGTTATAATCAGTGTTCATGTTATGTTCATAGCAGAATCTTTACTATCTAACACAATCTATAGGAATGTTTTCATATAAATGTTTGTCCTTAAATGTAAATTGACTCAACAATCCTATAAAGAGAAGAAGCTTAACCAAATATTTGAAAACTAAGAAAGTAGATATTGCATTCTTGCAAGAAACTCATATAATAGAAGAATATTTGAATAGGATGTCCTTTAATGGCTACTCTATACTTGCAGAATCTCATTTTCGGACCAAAAGAAGAACACCATGATATTGTGGCGGAAAACACTACCAGTATCAAAAATAATCGACACGTATTCAGACAGAAATGGCATGTTCTGTTTAATTATTCTATAAATAAATAAAAATAAAATCACATTAGCCAATACTTATTGGATACCTGGTGTTGGTGCTGCAACAGGGATTAAATATCTTGACTTACTTGCAATCAAATCTTAAGGAAGAAATAATATATGCAGGTGATTTTAACTGTATTCTCTCCAGAAGTGACACTACTAAATGTGATAAGTTTAAGATATCTGCACCAGCTAAAAGATTGAACAACTTCATCAATAATTCAAATATAGGAGATATTTATGAAAAAATAGAACCCAAATCCCTAAAATACACACATTACTCATACAGATTCGGTACACAAACTACCATTGATAAGGTATTGGTTACAGATTATTTATTCTCAAAAATTCAGGAAGTTTTCATTAGTTCCTGTCCAATGTCCAACCACAATGCTATTTTCTTTAAAATCCACATGAAATCTAGTCATCTAGTATATTGGCAAAGAATACCAGCATACATTGTTAAGATAACTGGGTTTAAGGAATGGTTACTAAAAGAAATCAAAATATTTCTAATGATAGTACTTCTAAAGTTATTGTCTGGGGTACACTGAGATCTTGCATTTTTGGTAAAATCAAAACCTGGTACCTAAACAAATGAAAGGAATGGGATAGTACGATATCGAGAATACAATCAAAAATTGATTAACTAAAAAGAAATTAAATAATAAAAACATAAACACAAATACATAACGGAAACAATTAAACCTTGATTACATGGAAATTCTTAATCACAAAGTGGCAATAAATTTAAAAAGAATCAAATTACAGTCTTACTCTGTTAACCCAAAAAACATGCATAGATTAGCTGTGAAATCAAAAAACTTAATCAATGTTAAACATATAAGGGAAATTGTTGATGACATTAAAAATAAAACTAACATGGTAACAGATTTAGAAGATATTCTTGAGATTTTCAGAAAACACCAAGAAATAATAAATAACACAAATCCAAATATTAATAACAATGTCCTAAAAGATAACTTCTTAAATGAAAACATAGGCAACAAACTATCAATAGAACAGAATACCAAACTTCTCAAACCAATAACATTAAGTGAACTAAAAGAGAGGATTCAAAGCCTTAAGAACAATAAAGCCCCAGGATTAGATGGATTAATAGGTGGAATTTATAATGCACTCACAGACGATACATTAAAGATACTTTTACAAGCTTTTGAGGAATTCAGAAAAAAGACAAGCTCATTCCCTTCCTGGATATATGCCATGATTTCCCCTATCCTAAAACAAGACAAAGACCCCAAAATAGTAACTTAATATCATCCCATTTCACTATTAAATGTGGATTATAACATTTTTACATCAATATTAGCTAATAGATTAAATCAACTGATGCCTAACATAATAGGTGATGATCAAACAGGCTTCATCCTAAACAGAAGAGTATAAGACAATGTTATCAGACTCCTTCCCTTAGTAGATCATGCTAACAGGAAAAAAAAGAACTATCAATTATTAGCCTAGACGTAAACAAGGCTTTTAACTCTATAAATTGGTCCTATTTATTTAAAGTATTAGAAGTATATAACTTCTTCCCTCACTTTATCGATATAATTAACAGATTATATGTTAACTCAATATTATACATCAAAATTGGCACTTTTTTATCAGGTCCACTCAACATCCTAAAAGGCACTAAACAAGTCTGCCCACTCTCACCCTTATTATTTGCCCTATCAGCAGAACCTCTCGCCAACTTCATAAGAGCAAATTCTAATATAAGAGGATTTTCTGTTAGTCCACGCTACATTTCTAAAATACAACTTTTTGCGGACGATGTCATGCTAACAATTGGAAATACAGATTCCTCTATAGATCAGATAACAAAATCCCTGCAAGTTTTTGAAGAGGTTTCTGGCCTAAGCTTTAATCACACCAAAACAGAAACATTATTAGAAAATAAAAAAATAAACACTTTACTAAGAAAACACAATAATTTTAACTGGGCAAATGACACCAATAAGTACTTAGGAATATACATAAAGTCAAAATGGAATAATACTTTAAAACAAATTACAAATACCTATTATCCACAGTTAAGGAAATTTTAAATAGATGGAATAAAATGTATTTTATGATAGAAGAAAGACTGTCATTAATAAAAATGATCATATTATCCCAAATTTTGTTCTACTTCCAAACTTTAATTATCTCCCCATCCAAAATGTTAATGAAGCAACTAAATTCTATGTTAATAAATTTCCTGTGGTTTCCTCAAATATCAAGAAACAGCCATGCTTGGCACTACAGAAACTGGAAAGATGGGAGAATAGCATTCCCAAATTTAGAACTTTATGCAGAATCGACCATACTTAATGTGATGAGTCAATGGTTAAACTCCAAACATAATTCTAATTGGAAAAATCTCCATGTAAGTATCTTATTATCTGACATAGGCACAAATATTGACAATAATATGTTCTCAGAAAATAACAAAACTTCCTTGTTGTCAAAGATTATTTCTACATTAACAATAAGAATAAAAAAAATCTCTTTTCACTAATTATATATTAGATAATTTTAAAAAGATAAAAATCATATGACAAAAAGCTTAATATTTTTAATATTTCCCATAGCATACACGAAGATATGTCTGGACTCTTTCAACGTATCTAAAATAAAAGTAATGGAAGAAAATAGCTTAGTTTTCTGGCACCAGTTTCTCAGCAATAATAACATCCACGAACCCTGTTCTCTTATGGCCAGGTATAGCAAAGCACAACTGGTAGCACATACAAATATTTAGAGAATACATAGTTAATGAATTCAAAATATGTCATATCACCAGCACGACACCTTTACCTAAAATACTTTCTCTTCTTTGTGAAATAAACACTTTGTACATTAATAATATTCTGTCATTGTCGAGTATATATAAATCTTTAGGAACCAATATGCAAATCCCAGAGGACTCCTTATGGAATTTCACATAGAGAATAAACTAATCCATTTTTTTCAGACAGTGATAAAGAATTAGTACTTAAATCAATTAGTAGCATAACGTCATCCCCTTCTATGAAAATCTTCACTTGGAAATACATCCATAGGAGCTTTATTACCCCACATAAGATGGACTTGATATCAAAAAATAATCTTAATAAATGTTGGAAATATGAGGAAATACTTTGTGCAGATTGAGTACACATGTTTCTTACATGTAAAATAGTAACTCTATTCTGGATAAAGTTCAGAAATTTCATAAAAGCATTGTGGTCGGACAAGTGTGAAGTTTCTGACTCATTATTACTGTTCAATGTACCGATACCAACACATATCCCCAAAATACAGGTGCACCTTGTTTGGTCCTTGATTGCAATTGCAAGAAAAATCATTCGACAAATTGGAAGTGTAATAAAATCCTATCATTTACATATTTTTTACTATTAGCTAAACTTGTATGTAGTAGGGAGTTGCAAACTATGTCAGAAAGAACTACTAAGATAACACATAAGAAATTGACTTGGTTGAAGCTTGAAAAACTACTAGATAAAATGTAATCACAACAATGACATTATATCTGTTATGGACATTGTAAACAGGTATTGTTCCATGTTATGATGTTTTTAAGACATATATTGTGCATATTTATATATATAGCAACTGCGGTGGTGGTGCTGTGGTAGCGTTGTCGCCTCACAGTAAGATGTTGTCCTGTTCGATTCTCAGCTAAATTGTCTTCTGTGTGGAGACATGCATGAATGGGCGTACCTTCATTGAAGGTTGTGCATCAGGGCTAGCAACTCAGCACGTATAAATCTACTGCCAATCATTAGCAGACCGGAGTTCCGCTGTGGCGACTCCTAACCGGGAAAAGCCTAAAGACACAACAACATTGTGCATATTTATAGATCATATTTCTTGTATTATTTTATTTCATGAAAGTCAATAAAAAATGTTTAAAAAAAAAAAGAAGAATGTCAAAGAAGCTGAAAAGGAGGATGCACACAACAGCAGTGTGACCATGGCTTCTGTATAGCATAGAAACCTGAGCAGCGAAGGTACAGCCAGTGAGGAAGCTTGAGGTGACAGAGCTGATGTGCCTGGTGGGAGGATGCACACTATGGGACTGGTGAAGAAATAAGGATATTAGAGTGGCAGCAAAGGTAGCCACAGTTGCAGAGAAGCTCAATGTGAACAGATTATGGTGACTAGATAAGTTAATTGAAATGACATAACTGAATTTTCTGTAAAAAAGTGCATTTTGAATTATTATACAGCCCTTGACAATCTAGATGAGTAGTGTAAGAGATTTTTAAAACACGCTGTACCTCACAGAGAATTTATTAACAGTAATAATTCTAGCTTTCATTTAAGTAAAGAGGAATGTAGAACATGCACAACTTTAACTATTTGTTTAAAATCTTATTGGGTAATGCATTCCACATGGTCACTGCTGTTGTGGCTTATGTGAGCTAAAGTATAAAGTAAAAAACTCAAACAGTTAACTACCTCATTTCTCATCCTCTTTACCTATCTATTCTGACAATTCAACAAAACAAATATTACATTAAACACCTGCAATTACTTTCTTTCCAAGCCATAGGCATCCCTCTGCCCTTGCATATCAGTTATACCTACATATGACATTTCTAGCTGTGAAGTAGTCATACAAATGGTTGCTTGCCAAAACAAAGTAGATAGCTCCCCATTTTATTCACATTTCCTGAACCTGATCTGCTCCTTAGTTTGTCCTTTATAATTTGTTGCTTTTCTTCTCATAATGTATTAACATGGCAGCTCTAGCTATTATGAGCACACCATATTTTATTCTCATTTTCATAGATGATCCACGTTGTATCAGCATATCATCTTTCTATGTTCTGTAACTGCTCTAGTCTAAAACATACACTGTGATCTCAGTCTGTAGGAAAACAAGAAGTTATGTACTCACCATACGTTCGATGTATGTAGTCCATCTCGCCTCACATTCTTACCCGTGGGTTCAGAGCCGAATATCGGCTTTGACTCAGCCAAACTTTTCTAGCTCAAAATCTTCTACTGGCTGGGCTAAGCAGGTATCCCATGCTGCACTGCTCCATATCCCCAGATCTAGTTTGCTGCGAACATTCATTCATACCCCATGCATACAAAACATCCAGGTAAAAAAGAATAAGCTAAGAGTAAAGGGAACTCTGTAAACAGAAAAAAACCTAACCTCCAGATCCTCCAGGAAGGGGGAAGGTGGGAGGGTAAGAATGTGAGGCGAGTTGGACTACATACATCGAATGTTATGGTGAGTACATAACTTCTTGAAGTTATGTAGTCCAATCTCGCCTACAT
This sequence comes from Protopterus annectens, assembly GCF_019279795.1. Lineage (NCBI taxonomy): Eukaryota > Metazoa > Chordata > Ceratodontiformes > Protopteridae > Protopterus > Protopterus annectens. Next base: position 1,295,623,532 of record NC_056725.1, on the reverse strand, counting down.
TCTTACCCATGGGACAGTGTCCCTAGCACCTACATCCTGGGTGGCTCATAGGAAAATACTCCTAAGTACTGTGGAACCAAAGGAAGACCTGCCCCTAGATACCATGTCCAATTTGTAATGAGTAACAAATGTGTGAGGAGAAGCCCAAGTAGCTGCAGCACATATATCATCCATCAACAATCTGGCTTGATAGGCTGTGGATGTAGAAGCAGCCCAAGTTGAGTGAGCCTTGACTGGGAACGGCAGGTCTTTTCCTCCTGTGGAGTAGGCAAAAGAGATGCAACTGGATATCCATCTGGATAGGGTGATTTTTGAGACGGGACCCAATTTTGTTTTCCAAAAAGGAGACAAATAGTTGATCAGACTTTCGGATATCTTTTGTTCGGTACAGATAGAAACGTAACTGTCTGTGTACATCCAATTGATGAAATTTAAATTCTGCCTTGTTTGAAAAATGAAGAAAGAATGCAGGCAACTCAATAGATTGATTAATATTAGATACTGAAGCCACTTTAGGAAGAAAAGAAGGGTTTGGTCTAAGAGAAACCCTGTCCTTATGGAAGATCAAGTATGGGGGTTTGACAAAAAGGGCTTGGATTTCTGAAACTCGCCTGACCGAAGTGATTGCTACTAGGAAGGCTGTTTTCCAGGTTAAAAATTTCAAATCACAGGTAGCTGCAGGCTTGAAAGGTGGCAAAGTAAGGGCTTGTAGAACAAAATTCAGATCCCAGGGCATGATAGGTTTGGAGACCGGAGGACGGAGTAATAGAGTACCCTTGAGGAAAGCTTTACAGAGTCTGTGAGCCATCAGACTAGGCTCATTAGCAACATGAAAACTAGAAATCGCTGCCAATTGAACTTTTGTGGAAGCTGACGTGGAACCCTGATGGAAAAGCAGACAAAAACTCCAAGACTGAAGCAATCAGGGCTGTGTAAGGATCAATTCCTTGGGTATGCACACAAATAGAAAACCTCTTCCATTTGCTAGAATAAATCATCCTAGTAGAGGGCTTATGAGAGGAAGATAAAATGTGAACTACCTCCGGTGAAAAGTGATGAAGCCTAACTAATGATGGAAGTGGAGTAGCCAGGCTGTCAACCGGAGGGTCATCAGAGAGGGGTGGAACTGTCCCGACATATGTGTCAGTAAATCTGGTTGTGGGTCCAGAATCCAAGGAGTGTCCACAATGTAGGGTTGGAGAAAGGGAAACCAGACTTGATGAGGCCAGTGTGGAGCAATCAGAATCATTCTGCTTCCCAAGGATTGGGCTTTCCGAATCACTTTTGACAGTAAGGGAAAGGGAGGGAAAGCATACAGTAGACCAGAGGGCCAATCGTGAACTAGAGCGTCCCTGGGTGACTCCCCTTGTGGGGGGATCAGCTTGAAGTAGCTGCTGCATTTGGCATTGAGGGGGCTGGCGAAAAGGTCGCAGCAAGGCTGACCCCATCTGCTGAAGATACGTTCTGCAACTAGATGATTCAGGGACCTCTAGTAAATCATCAGAATAGCTCTGCTTAGCCTATCCGCTATCACGTTGGACTTCCCCAGAATGTGCATTGCCACCAGAAACCATTGGGAAGATATTGCCCACTGCCACACTCGCATGGCCTCTCTGCACAGGGGGTAAGATCTGGTTCCCCCTTGCTTGTTCAGATACCACACTACTGACATGTTGTCTGAGTGTATTGCAATCGTCCCTAGAGGCAGAGAGCTCTGAAGTGCCTGCAACGCAAGTAGCACTGCCCTCATCTCTAGGATGTTGATATGAAGATGTATCTTGTGATCTTGCCTCGTGCCTTGGACTGTCCTGCCAAGATAATGCCCCCCCCCACCCCATCTGGGAGGTGTCTGTGGTCACTGTGACAACCGGGATGGGTGGAACGAAGGGTTTTCCCCTGTCCAGATTGTTGGTGCAAAGCCACCAACTGAGGTCCTGTTTGCATCTGTCCATGAGCAAAATGGGGTGAGAAAGTGGAAATTTTTGGAGAGACCATTGGACAAAGAGGAGCCATTGAAGAAGTCTCATGTGCAATCTCACTAGAGGGACCAACATAATTGTTGCTGCCATGGTCCCCAGGAGTAGAAGAACCCATCTTGCCTTCGCTTTCCTCAGGGGCATCAAGGCATGTATCTGTTGCTGTAAGACTTTGATCCTTTCCTGCAGTAAAAATGCTCGCATTCGAATGGCGTCTAATTCTGCGCCTATAAAGGTGACACGCTGTGAGGGCAACAAGGCAGATTTTTCCCAATTTAGTGTTATGCCCAACTGTTGACAGAGAGTGATGGTAGCATCCCTGGTTTGGATTAGCAGATGCCTGGTGGGGGCAGTAAGGAGCCAGTCGTCCAGATACGGAAACACTTGGAATCCTTGACGTCTCAAGTGAGACGTCACCACCGCCATACACTTGGTGAACACCCTGGGGGCTGTGGTGAGACCAAAGGGCAGGGCTCAAAACTGGAAATGACTGGCTCCCACCTGGAAATGTAGGTGACTCCTGGATGCCCTGTCCATTTTGACATGGTAGTAAGCATCCTTGAGGTCGATGGAGCACATCCATACCTCCTCTCCCAAAAATGGGAGAATCGATTGTAGTGTGACCATACGGAACTTGGACTTTTGTACATAGTTGTTCAGTCTGTTGAGATCTAATATGGGTCTCAGGTCCCCTGTTCTTTTTGGCACCAAAAAGAATCTTGAGTAAGTGCCTGATTCGACTTGGTCTGAGGGGACATGCTGGATGGCTCCCTTTCCTAGCAGCTTTGAAACCTCTGAGGCTGCTTGATCCCTTTGACTGGGTGGAACATCCAGGATTTTTCTGACTGAAGGGGGATCTGATGTAAATGGAATGGTATAACTTCTGGAAATTATTTGTAATACCCATTGGTCCTGGGTGATTCTTTTCCAGGCTTCCGGATATAATGATATTCAACCCCCGACTGGCTCCGGATAAGCACAGTCAGGCATTCCCTCAGAAATGAGAGTAGGGAGAGCCATGAAAGGAATTGAGGTCTTCCGAATTGTGGGGGCCCCCTCTGCCTCTAGGGTGGTGTCTCCCTGAATAGCTCTCCCCCCTCTGCCTCTGGACGGGGACTCACCTTGTGCGGCAGGAAAAAACCTCTGTGATTTTTTGAACAACACCCCCCCCCACTGGGCCTTGGGATAAGGCCTAGAGGGAAGGGAAAAATGGACCCCTACAGCAGACAGGGTCTTTCCCTCTTGCTCGCACCTGGTGAGGGTGTCTTCCACTTTGGTTCTGAACAAAGAGGAACCATCAAAGGGGGCGTCAGTGAAAGAAGACTTGAAGGCCTCCCCGAAATGACAAAGGTGCATCCAGGCTTGCCTTCTAAGGGCAACTCCTGAGCTTGCTGCCCTACTCGCTCCATCGGCTGCATATGAAATGAGCCGCATGGAAGAGTTGACAATGGAGTTGAGGGTAGACACCTGGGCGTTAACCGTCTGGGCCACCACCTCATGAATGTTACCCGCAAGAGTATCTCCTAACTCCTTGAGGAGATCTCTCTGGAGCTGAGTAAAATGAGACAGGTAGTTCAGTGACCTTAAGGTAAAGGTTGCTGATGAAAGGGTATGCTTCCCATACTGGTCCATGATCCTAGACTCCTTGTTAGGAGGATGGACGGAGGAAGAAGTCTCTGCTAATTCCTTCTGAGTGGCTGCCACCACCACCATGGCATCCACAGGGACTCCTTTGGACAGAAAGTCCCTACCCGGGGGAGCAGAAAGAAGTTTGTTGGGGTGCCTGGGTACGGGTTCCACAGAATCAGGGTTTTCCCACACCCTCCGGCAAATCAAATCTAGGAGCTCATCGAAGGGTGGGGACACCCAGGAGGCAGAGGGCTGAGCACCAAAGGCCTTAAGGAAGACCGACTCCTCCTCGGAGGGGGCTTTGGATGGCCAGTCACCTCTTTGTTTCAATATCTCCAGGATATCAGAGAAGGAAACATCATCAGAGGATGACTTGGGGGACCCCTCCGATTCCTCGAGGTCAGTATCAGAGGTGAGAGACTCATCCTGGAAGTCTATGTGCTTCCTCTTGCACATTTTCTTTCTAGGGGGCTCTTCAGGCATGAACTCCGAAGGGCCCCTCAGAAAGTTGGCGATCACTCGTGGGGGTATCCCTAGGCCTTGGTGTTCTGCTGTCTATGGATAGGTGGTGATCAGAGACTCTCATTGGAGTGGAGGGGGACAAAATGACTGACCCACCTGTTGTGGCTGATGATCTGGCCAGCGCAGACCACATGGCCTTGAAGACAGGCCCCCTGAGTCTGAGGACAGCCATCCTCTGAGACCATGATGGAAGTCAGAGTTCCTCGTGCCAAGGCACCGAGCGGGAGAATCTGAACTGAAATATGTCCCGAGATGTCCCCCTCGGGCCCGACTGAAAAATCCCGAGTCCCGAACCCCGTGGATGGAGCTGATGGGGTCGGAGCTGATGTCGGTACCGATAGGCCCGGAGGTGCCATCGGAACCAACCTAGGAACATCACACGGAGCAGAACACTCTGGCTCCGAAGACAGAGATGCGCATGGAGGAGGAATGATCGAAGAAGGGGTCGGGATGGGCTCTGGAGCCGACTGGGCCAGAGACGAAAACAATTTTGCCAAAACTGGTGACTGGAGGAGCCTCTGGACCACTCTATCAACATCCACATCCAAAAGAGTCCTGGAGGATTTAGAGGACAGGGAGGGAGATCGAGATCTCCTCTCAGGAGAAACTGGTCTAAGACTGGGCGATGGGCTCCGAAGAGGTTCCAATATAATTGGAGCCGACGCCGGTTCCATCAACACCGACACTTCCTGCGGCCCCGACAACAGTGGAGCTGAAGAGGTCAAAGCAAGTTTTGTGACTTTCTCTGGAGGCTCCGAGGAAGCTGACGGAGCCAGAGATCTCTTTTTTGACTTAGATGACTTAGACTTAGCACTGGGAGAAGAATCCATGGCCTCTTCGAAAGAGGGTTTCAAGAGTCCCTTTAAAATCAGCTTATTCTTTCTCTCTTGGAGCACTCTGGGACTGAAAGCATGGCAAAAGCTGCAGGACTCCTGCAGATGGATGGCTCCCAGGCAATAAACACAAATTGAATGCCCATCGGTGATGGACATCTTGTAACCGCATTTAGAGCACTTTTTAAAACCCGAAGGTTTGTGCTCCTTGGAATCCTTGGACATTTTTCAACAACAATCACCAAAACCAACACAACCCAAGAAACGGTCTGACAAGAAACTACAGATGCGCAACACCACAAAAACGTGGGAACAAGTTATAGACTGTAACAGCACGCACACACTGAGTAACACACACTGAGACAAAACAGCTCAAAAACCTCTAACTAAAATGGTTAATGACCATGAATAGCAAGGGAACCAACACCAAACCTTTAACTTAAACGGTTTAGCGTGAACACACAGGACAAGAGGACTAGGTCCTCTAACTGAAACAGGCCTAGCCCGAAGGAACAGTTAGTGGGATTCCACAAATCACAAGCACACTACCGAAACCAAAAACAACACTAAATAGACAATAGCTATGAAAATAGCTTTTTGTTTATAATAATTTTTCTCAATAACAAGAAAAAAGGGTACTTAGCCACAGCCAAGAGCGAGACCACGTCCGAGCTACATGAGCGGCAAATGAGATCTGGGGATATGGAGCAGTGCAGCATGGGATACCTGCTTAGCCCAGCCAATAGAAGACTTAGAGCTAGAAAAGTTTGGCCGAGTCGGAGCCGATATTCGGCTCCGAACCCATGGGTAAGAATGTAGGCAAGATTGGACTGCATAACATCAAATATACATTGTTTACCCAACCTTTTAGTGCATAGTAACAAACACAGTTCATTTTTGTGCCCAGTGTATTAAACTGAGACAAAACCTGTTCATTTTGTCAAAAATGTTCTAAATTTTTATCAGACTGCTTAACTTATACAAGTGTAATGCAGAATTGTTACATAGCTTATCTTTTTAGAGTGATACACATTACTATATCCAATGCACAGCATAATATTTCTTTGCTTTGACTCTTCACTGGTATTTCATATTTATATTTAAATACATTATATGCTAGTTCCATTATAGCTATTTATGTACAAGGATATCAAGATATAGTTAATAATTACTTTTTCCTATTTGCTCAACAGTACAGTTCATAGTTAAGGAAAGTTACTATACTCCCACAGAATCTGAATAATTTTAAAACATCTTCTGCCTGGTATCCTTGGTTACATATCTGTTTCATGTAAACTGTTAGAACTTATTATTGGTTTAACTCATTATCAACTTGTCTGCTTTTTACTTCATACAGAGTGCATGCCCTTTATTTATAATTTTCCTTAGTCAAACTTATATTAAATATGCAATATAAAATATAACTATATATTTTACATTTGTAATACTCCTTCTCATTTCATTTATCCATTTTGTCTTTTCCAAACATTTGATACCTTCTCATTTCTGTATTTCATATACTTTAACTGTAATTAATTTAATACAGGGAGAAATGAATTCCTGCGTATGGGATTCCATCTTGTCTCATGACTGCCTGGACTTTTCTGACTTTCACATTACGATTTTTTTACATTCAGGGTAAATGATTTACTTGTGGACTAATACATACTAAATATCAGGAAGATGTACACTTTGCAAAAACACACCATTCTTTCTCAGTTCTCCTTCCCCAGGACACAATATCTGCCAGACATTTCTACGTCTTAATTTGGAATCTGTATCACTTAGTTTTCACACTTTTGGACTAAATCACCTGAAATGGGGTCAGGGTGTTACTTTAACAGTGACAATTATCTCAAGCCAAATTTTATGCCACCAGGTGGGTAGCCCTGCCACTGTAGTTCATCTGTACCACTCACTCGCACACACACTACCACCTAGGGACAATTTAAAGTGTCCAGTCCACCTGCTGCATGTCTCTGGAATGTGGGAGGAAACAGGAACACCCAAAGGAAACCCATGCAACTGCAGGGAGGACATGCAGACTCCATACACAAGGCACCCCAACCAAGAATCTAACAGACAAACCTTTTGCTGTGAGGTGACAATGCTAACAGCTGCACCACTGCAGCTTTGAGCCCTTCACATTCACTGGTATCTAAATATTACAGAATGCGCAGTTTAATGTGTTTTTTTTCAACTTTTTATATTTTTTAATGATTTACATCATATATATTGACAATAAACCAGAAAATAGCAATTGTTATTTGAAATTTCCGGTGCTTTCAATTTTATCTAATTCCAAACAGTAGCAGTTCTCTACCAGTCAGGAACTATAACTCTCTAGCCCTCTTTATTAATGCATTATTTTTGTACAGTTAACATCATACTTATTTCTTTGTTTTACTTTTTCTTTACTCTCTATTTTTTCAGTCCAACTAGATTTTCGACGTGTGCCAGCAGCTACTTTGTCTGACGGTGAAGAGGATTAAGGCTATCAGCTGATATTAAATCTTATCGTACAGTTCTGGGTTTGATTCCATCAGTCTCCATTAGACTATACGACTGAGAATGTAATCAGTCCAGTTAACATATCATAGTAAACGATACCTAGATTCTGATTCTTCTTATCAGAGCAGTCTGGTCTACTTTAGTTCACTGATGTCCATTAACATCACCTTCAATATATCTTTTATTAGAGATGTGCTGTTCTGTGATCATTCTTTTTCCTTACCACTTGGTCATCATTTGCATTAAGAAACTCTTGCTATGTATTTCTTCTAATGATATAGTCTTCCTTCCTTATCATGGTCACTGAGTTTTATCCATTGTTTGTATATGTGCCAGCAGATACACCCTCTACCAAGCATTCATTCATCTTTTTCTCTGTTTTCCGTTTTGGTGGTTTAGTGGACTGATGCGCTGGGTTTGTTCATTTTGTCTTGCTCATGCCATTCTCCCATAATGAAGTAAATAATATCCCCATCATTCAGAGGTCCCACTTCCTTACCTTCATAATTTTGTTAAGCAGCCTGGGAAGATCAGCCATGATTTTATTGCCTTCCTTATGCCTAGACCAGTTTGTATTATTTATCTCTTTTAAACAGTAAATATGAACCATACTACATTATTCTTCTAAGTTTGTGTGTCTTGATGTCTCAGTTTCACAAGAGCCCAATTCTAAATTATCTGACTGAAAATGACAAGGGATATAGTATAATTAGGCAGAGGTAATACCAGGTATCCCATTCTTTGCACCTCCTCTTTAGTTATCCATGAATATAAATTTTTATGTCACTTCCTGTACCTCTTCTGGTAAACCAATTAATTTTAGACTTTATCCTCTTTTTCAGTTTTCTAAACAGTTTCCTAAAGTGCCCACTTTTTTATTAAGTACTCTATCTTTAGTGTGGTTTAATTTAATTTATATTGTTGCTCTCTACATTCCCTTCTATGATGTTTTATGCTGTAGTTGTATTTCTTTCATTTTTTATGTTTGTCACTTCTTTCTGCTAAGTTAGTAATAAAGTTAACAAGCCATTGTTTCTTATACTGCACCTGGCAACCTCCTGTATTTTACAAATGCTTATTCTATGAAAAATGTTCTATCTTTTACAACTCATAGGTTCATAGGTTTATAGGTTCATAGGTTGGTACTAGGCTATCAGCCCTAAGGCCTATGCAAGCCTAGCCATAACAATTCCATGGAAATTTCTTCCCACAATATTTACTTCTCTGGGCCCCTGTCTAGCAGGGCGACTGACGTGATCCTTGGGGTGAATTTCCTATCTCTGATCCAATCATCAAGGTTTCTTTTGAAGAGGGCCAATGGGCCAATGACATGTATGGGCAGTCTATTCCAGAGTCTGGGGAGTCTCGGGGTCAGGAACCTATCCCTCCAGCATGTTTTGTTCATTGTGATGATAAGGTTTAGATCCCTGGAGCGTGTGGCTCTGAGGGATTGGGATTTCTTTAAGTGGAGCATGTCCAACAGCTCAGGGTTTGACATGGCCTTGTATGTTAAGTAGAGATCGCCTCTGAGTAAACGATATGCCACAGAGTATAGCTGGAGTTTTTTTAGATGGTCAGCATATGGCATCTGCTTTAGGCATGTGATTCTTTTAGTGAGGTATTTCTGTGGCCTTTCCAGCTGTTGCAGATGTCTTGTGAGGTACATACCAAATGGGTCATTATACTCTATAACGGGTCTAATGAGGAATGAGTACAGTGGGACAATGACCTCTTTTTTTCTGGATGAAAAGCCCTTAGTGATGTGGTGTGCCACATAGAAGGATTTCCTGACTGTTGTGGTGATGTGGTTATCGAAAGTGAGTCCACTGTCCACTTGTGTCCCTAAGTCTTTCATTACACTTTCAATGTTTAGTGTCCTGCCACCTATGTGGTAGTTCATGTGTACATGTTTTTTTCCAAAGGGGATAACTATACATTTCTTGGCATTATGCTTGAGCCCGTGGCTCTGGCACCAGGCATCTGTTTCTGTAAGGCCCTTTTGTAGAATATCCACATCATTTGGGGATTCTATAATGGCTCTCAGTTTGCAGTCATCTGCAAACTTTGTTAGCCAGAGTCCCTTAGTGTTGGCTTGTACTTCAGAGAAGTAGATGCCAAACAAGAGTGGTCCCAGGACTGAACCCTGAGGTACTCCACTTGTCACTTGTCTGTAGCTGGATTCGGAGTATGCTACTTTTACAGTCTGGGTTTTGTCAGTAAGCCAGTTGGCAACCCATTGAGTGATGTAGGGATTTATGCCCAGCTTAGTAAGTTTATCTATGATTCCAAAGTGGGGGATGGTGTTGAAGGCCTTGGCAAGGTACAGATAGGCTGTGTGGACCACCTTACCCTTGTCCACAGCTCTGGAGACTGATTCGAAGAAGTCAATCAGATTCAGAAGACAAGATCGGCCCTTCACAAACCCAAACTGGGTGGGGTCCAGTGTTTGAAGGTTGCCAATGTCTTTGTTTATAAGTTCCATGATAATGTGTTCCATGCCCTTGCAGATCAGGCTTGTCAGACTGATGGGATGGTAGTTCCCAGGATCCAAGGCGGATCCTCCCTTGTGGAGCAGGATAACTTTAGCTGTGTGCCACTCAGTGGGCACGAAGCCTGATGTGAGGCTATGATTAAACAGGACACTTAGGTGGGGTGTCAGTTCATTTTGTAGTTCATGTAGTACATAGCCTGGGATGTCATCTGGTCCCATGGATGCTGTATTCTTACCTTTGGAGAGTGCTGTTTCTACCTGTGTGGCTGTGTTTATCAAAATTTGGCAATCTTTTGGTATTGAGATGGGCCCTTTAGGGGGTGAGGGGGGGTGAAGTTGGTACTAAATCGATCTGCCAGGATATTGGCAATATCCTTGGGATCAGTATATTTAATGCCATTCTGTTGTAGCTCAGAGCAGATCTGAGCATTGACATTTAGCTTCTTGACATAACTATAGAATGCCTTGTGGTTGTCTTTGGAATCTTTGGCAATTTTAATTTTGTAACTAGCTTTTGATGATTTTATGAGGGATCTCAGTTTCTTACTGAGGCTGGTGAGGGGGGTTTTTCATCCTGGGATTTTCCTCTTTTCTGCAACAGTTTCTTCCTTCTGTTGTATAGTTTGTTTATAGCAGGGGACCATCAGATTGGCTTCCTTTTTTTGGAGAAGATCATCTTGGTTCTATTTGGGATGGCACAATTCATGCACAAGTGGATGTGCTCGTACAGTGCCTTAGTGTAGGATTCTGCAGTCGAACTTCCAGATACCATCTGCGTGGGTGTTGTGAAGTTTGTCACTTCGGACTTCAGTAACATGAAGTTGGATTTGGAGAAGTTTTTTAAGGAGGTTTCCTTACTGGGGGGTAGGGGCGGGATGTGGATGTCAAGGGTGATTTGCTTATGGTCAGACCTGACCAATGAGGGGGTGACTACTGGTGTGGAGCATCTGTCTCCCATGTTGGCAATGACCAGGTCTAGGATATTGGAGCCCCTGGTGGGAAAATGGATTAGTTGATCCAGGGCATTGGAATTTATAAATTCCAAGAACCATTGGGAAAAGGAGTTGGTACCTGAGTAGTTTTCCCAATTAATGGCAGGGTAGTTGAAATCACCCAGTATTAGGGTGTTTGGTTGTATCTTAATATTTTCCAGTATGTTTAGGAAGGTGTAGTGAGAATCTTGGGGTATGGTGGGGGATCTGTAGCAAGCTACAATTTGGATTGCAGTCTTACCTAGTGTTAGTTGCACCTGGAGAATTTCAGATGCATTGTGTTGGGCAACTAGCCTGGAGGTGTGAATATTCTTGGTGAATATGGACACTCCTCCACCTTTAGTGTTTCGGTCTTGGTTTTGTGGCCGAAAAGTGTGGTAAGAATTGTAGCCTGGAATTGCAGGGGTGCTCCCTGAAGCCTTGAACCAGGTCTCAGTCACTGCACAAATATCGATGTTCTCCATTTTTAGGAGTGCCTCGAGACTGTGCATTTTGAGATTTAGACTTCTAGCACTGAGTAGCATTACCTTCAGATTTCGCATGCTTGTATCTGTTACAGTGGTGGTTTTATCCTTTGAGCCTTGCCTAAAAAAAGCACTATAGGGGTGGCAAGAGCTTTAGCCAGTAACCTGAATCCCAGGGGTGAAAGGTGCAGACCATCTCTGGCAAAGCATCGTGGTTTGTCGATCATGACTTCCCAGGCAGACAAATACTGGATCCCCTTTGTATGACACCAGAAGCTTAGCTAATTGTTGAAGTCGATCATTTTGTCCTTATACTGTGGTGTCATTCTGGGCGAAGGCAGGATGCTACTCAAGGCTAGGGTCATACGTGCCGGGGTCACATGCTCCAAGAGCTCTTCCATGTCTCTTTTCATGTAGTCCAGGTAGGTACGTGTCAAGTCATTCACTCCAGCATGGACAATGACAGAGTCGTATTTGTACTTGTTGTGGAGTGACTTGAGTGCATGCATTATGTGGCGGATCCTGGCACCCAACAGGCAGCTGACTGTAATTTTCTCCTTGTTCAGCCTGGTGAGTGGGACATCAGTGTGCCTGACTATAGAGTCACCTATGACTAAAGTGATGGGTACATTTTCTTGCCTTAGGGGCTGTTGTTGGGTGGCACACTGGTGTTGTGAGCTATGTGTCACTTTGGTTGTGACTGGTGTTTGCTTGCGTTTCGGCTTCGGAGGTCCTTGTTGCTTGGGCAGGTTAATGTTAAGGGCCTCCACATATGTGGGTTTAGTGTTGCTATGTGTGGGTGTTGATGGTGTGGGTTTTGAAGGGCTATGAGTTGCTAGAGGTGTAATGCAGGTGTTAGCTTTCTCCTCTTGACTGTCTAGCATAATCTTGACCGGAGAGAGCTTTGCTTCCAGTTTGGCTATGTAAGTGCATCTCTCGCAGGTTGTAGTGTTGGGTGGTAGGAGGAGAGAATTGTCTGTGTACATGAGGCAGTTGCTGCATTGCCCCAGTATGCCCAGATTCACCAGGTGGACAGGAGAAATCATCGGAAGCTGACCCTTGGACATGCCTGTTTAGGTGCTTTTTTGTAAAGTTTAAGAACTGTTTTCCCTTACCTTTGCAAGGTACTTTGCAATTGTAGGCTGTTTAGTGCCTATGATTTATTTCTCCTTATTGACAAGGAGAGCTGACTGCTTGTATATAATAATTTTGTGTTTATAGATGGCCAATTTTTCCATCAAATCAAGGGAGTGGCAATTTGGGCGTCTTGCGCCCCCGCATTTGCAAACATAGTTTTAATACAACAGGAAAAACAATTTTTGTCTGACAAATTTCCCACCCCTCCATGGAAAATGTATACCAGATACCTATATGATATATTTATCATCTGGAAAGATGACATCAAAAACATCCCGCCCTTTATTGAATACCTTAATTCCACTACTTCATTCTTAAAATTCGCGTATAACTATGATAGTAATACTATAAGTTATCTGGATGCAAAGGTCCTTAAGGATCATGACAACAAATTGTTAGAAACTACCATTTATAGGAAGCCTATTTACAGCAATAGCTTATTACACTTTAATAGTTGTCACCCCTACAACCAAAAAAAGGGATAGTAAGGGGATAATTTATAAGGGTGGCAAGATTGGTTTCCAACGATGACATGTTCCGGGATGAATGTGAAATTTTGGGAAAATATTTGAAAATAGGGGTTACCCTAACAATTTAGTGGCAGTGGTAAGATCTGGTATTGAACAAGAAAGGAAGGATGGATCTGTTTGCCCTTTAATTAAATCCCAGGTTTCTAACATCAAAGAAATTCTTAAAAGTAAGAAAATGGGTGATAAACAGTATTCCTCTAGCTTGGTTATTCAATATTATGCTGAAGATACCCATATTAGAAGTATATTAGATAATAATTGGGGAGTTGTTTCATGTTTTAATGGGATATTAGACTAAACAGGTGAAAGACCACTAGTGGTGTATAAGAAGGGGAACACTTTTAAAAATCTTTTAGAGAGTGGTGACAATCTCTGGAAAATAAAGTCTTCTAGAAAGCCAGGTGCAAGTTGTGGAAGCTGTGGGCAGTGTAAGTATATGTTAGTGGAGGACAAAATAATTGTTAATGGGAATACAATTAGAAGTACGTTCCCTTGTAATTGGAATACTTTGGGGATAATTTATCTTGCTAAATGCCTAAAATGTTTTTGTTTTTACATAGGTAAGACCAAAAGAAAAGACAGGGAATGAATTTATGTACATATTTTAAGTATAAGGAAAACAATTTGAATAATTCCCTTGCGAAACACATTTCTGTTAATCCTGATCATAGCTTCAAGTTTTTTGGTCTTGACTGTGTGGTGGCTAACCCAAGGGGTAGTCCGTGGGAAGATCTATTAGAGGCCAAATAATTATTTTGGCAACTCAGGTTGGATGCTTGTAAGTTTCCTGGACTCAATGATCAGGTGTCAATTTCTAGTATTTTAAAGTTGAAATCCTACTTAATTTAATATGTAGTTGGATTCAAATTTTATATGTGAAATGTTTATTTTTTGTATTTATTTATTTTTTATTGGTTAATTTTTATTTATTTAAATAGTTGTTTTTTCTTTTGGGGGGGTTTAGTTAAGTTGATGCTTTAACAATTTATTTCATGGCGGTGTGTTGTCATGCAATTAATTAATTGTATGGTATAAATGGAGCTCATTTCACCTGATTGATTAACTTTAATGAAGTCTATGTTATTGTAGATGAAAGTGCTCAGTTCGATTAAATTTTACTTATTTGAACACATTTGGGACTCCTTGGTGTTTGCGGCTTCATTTGGTTTATTTTGCCTTATCGTTAACTGCTTTATTTTGGTTCTTAAAGAAAATTTTTTGTTTTTATTTTTTATTTTATTTGATGTTCGATGTTTCAAAACTTCGATCAGGTGGTTGTCAGCCATATGATGTTCGAAGTTATGAAACTTTGATCATCTGAAGAAGACCTAGTACATGGCACTTGCAAACTTGCCACATGACCCAAATTTGACATTAGTATGTTCACAACATAGACTTACCTTATGGGTGAGATATTTAAGGACAGAAAAACATAAATAGTATAAGTTTATTTTTATGTAACTGTTTAGAACACTTGATTTATATACTATACATATGGCAACAATTAAACCTGTTTTGTTTTTTTTATAGGGAAAATCTTGGTAAATGTTGAAACTGATTCATTAAATTGGAGAACATGTACTTACTAGTAGCTTAAAATAATGTACAAATGAATACAGTCGGTCTAAGAGGTTCCTCAGTGAGATGTGTTAGGACCTCTGCTATGAACGATCGCCATTAATAAGCAAGTTTTGCCTGCAAGAGACATTAATTCCATGCACTTGGGGGACAGCCAACATGGAACAGACAACACTTTTTGACCAACTCTGGAAAAGACCATTCTTTTTTTCTTTTTTTACAGAGTTTGGTAGCTTGACTTTTAACAACTTTCAGCAGTTCTTCTTTTCCTGCCAGCCTGGTGGTTGTATTATAACTGTATTCCCTTTAAAGTGGCTATAGATCTTGGCACCCATGTGGCTACATTAATGTCTGACCAGCCCTGCATTGTGGATTATGACATTAATGCCAAAGTGGACAAGCATAATGAGCTGGTAGCATAAGTTTTGTCTAATACCTTAGAGACTTAAAAAAGAAAATGTTCATTTTAAGGCTCAGCTTGAAGCATGCACTACTAAAATGGCCTTTCTATATTCAGCCATTAATCTCCAACCCACACAACTACAGGAGTTTTCTGCTGCTACAACTAGCAATGAACAAGCTATCCAAGCCATGCAGGATTGCATAATCTCTCTTGAAGATAGGAATAATTTGCAATTAGTTAGTCTCACAAAAGGTACTGAAAAGATGATCTAATGTTGTTTTTAGAGAAACACTTGATGAATGCACCAAATCTTCCTCCAACTTTGCCCTTGTTATTGTGTCACTGTGCAATGTGTCCCATGTCTGAGATGGGCCTTCCACAATGACACATAATTTTTCACCAGCTAAATGAACATGACAAATGGCACATATTAATGGCTGTTAGGATGGCAGTCCCTTTCTGTTGTGTTGCAAGAGTGTCACCATCTAGCAAGGTTTTTGCAAGGAAAGCACTTAAGCTAGGAAAGCATTTTCAGACATTTGCTGACTGTTACATAAATGCAATACCTACCTTTTTGAAATACCCAGCTGTTCTGCATAATAAATAGAAGAATCAGAGCAAGTCTTTTGCATCTCCCAAGTTAGCTCTTGCCTTTTTGCAAACACACTAAGGTGTAGATACTGCACTCACTGAAACCCCTTGCTCTTCCTTTAATAACTACCCTGCACATATAGACATTACCACTTTGAGTCCCAAATGTTCTAAAAATCCTGTGGCTCCAGGAAAGTATGCACCTGTTCTTTCTTCTGACATTGATTCTGTTACTTCTTCCTCAGAAGCACCCTCCACTCATGCTCCAAGATCCAGAGAGCTCATCATGGCTGAGGAAACAGTTATCTAAGCAATTCTTCTCAGGTCTAATAGAAGTCTGTAATAAAAGTTTACCATCTTCTATTTATATTTCCACTACTGATCCCAATTCCAATGATTTAAAATCAGCTAAGGAGACAGTTTCAAAACTCTTGATGTCATCAGCAAAACTTAACTCTTAGTATAGACAAATTTGTTAGATTGAGGAATTCAGGTCCTAAATCCAATTGTTTTTTATATAAAGGTAAAGGTGTTTCTTAACCAGTACCAGGCTGGGACAGATCTATGTTTTCTCTTTTCTCTGTGAAAGTGATTGTCTGTATGATATTGCTTTTTATTGTTTATTTAACAATTTATGTTAGCAGTATGTTTTTCTGATCCTGTATAGATATAAGACCATGAAGTTTTCCTGTTTTTTTATTATAGATGGACATTATTCAGTCTCCTATCCAATTAAGTGTAAGGAGCATTAGTGGTGTGATTGAGTCTGTTCATTTAAGACTGTTTATGGTATATATCTTCCTGCCTTTGTTTCTGTTAACATGCTCAACTCCGTGTTTTGCACTTACATATTTCATAACTTTGGTTACCATGATATCTTTAGTTTCTCTAAATGTCATGGGGTTATCTTTACAATGGAAGTATAAAGCACTGAAGACTTGGTTAAATAAGTAATGCTGTGATATTTTCTTTGTTCAGGAATGCAACATTGCAAAACAACGTGCTAGGGTAATAACACCTTTTTGAGGAAGGTATATTATATACAGTTTTGATTCCAAATTGAAACTAGGTGTTATGATAGGGGTCAAATCCTCACTCAGCTAGAAGTTACAGCATAAGTTAATTCAGAAGAATGCCTGTTGGATTATTTGATTTCACCTAAAGGGATACTGACTGTGGGTTCCATATATGGACTCACTTGCTATGACTCGGCCTTTTTCTCTGATTTATTTAGTGCCACTGAAACCTTAGGTGGTGACAAACATAGAATTATTTTAGCAGGTGACTTTAACATTTCCTTGATTCAATCAAAAACAGAAGCAATCCAGGGGGGAGGGGGGGTGTCACATGCTGAATTACAAAAAGTCATTAAGGAATCTTGTAACTACTTGGCAGTAGTTAATGCCTGCTGAGTGCTGAATCCTGAAAATAATGCATTTACCTTTACTTCCCTACAGGGAATATCAGGCAGTGAAACTGACTATTATCTCATTTCTAGCACTTTACTTCCCTGCTCTGAGCATACATTGATACGTCTGGTCTCTAACACTGATCAGGAAGTTGTCTTTCTGAGGCTGTCCTCACTCTGACCTGTGCAGGATAATACTTCTGGGAGAATGGATCCCTTGATCCTTATGGAACAGCATCTCCTTCATTATCTTAATAAGGAAATCAAGAATCCTCTTAATAGCATGCCTATTAATATATGCTGGGAATCTTTAAAGCTATAGCTAAAAGATTTATGCTCTGGGGCCAAGACAATGCTGCTTAACTCCATATGTGATGAAATCTTTCCTAGTGAATGAATTATGGAATAGTTGTAAAGGTGCTAAGTTTTCAGACTCCTCTCTTCTTAAGTGTAATAAATTGGAGCATCAGCATCTGAATGTCCCCTTAAAAGAAATCTCAACTATGCCGCAAAAAGATAGCTGGATTAGCATGGGCTGAGTGTAATAAACTGGGTAAATTCCCAGAGCACAGGCTTAAACTTAGAAAGGTGTCCATGACTATATCTGTGATCAGAAACACCATATTGGATGGCCTGATTACTTCCCCTGGTGATATCAATAGCATCTTTTCAAGATTCTTTGAGAACAGACCAAAATGGTGCTTCTAACTTATCAGAAAGGGTCATCTCCATATTTGAAAAAAATTATCTTCCTTAGTTACCTTCACATTTCTAGACTGCTTTAGCTAGCCTGTCTTGGAGCAAAAGGTTAACTGAGCCTTGACTTCTTTTAGTAAGGGCTCCAGGACATGGTGGCCTTAATATGGAATTGTATGACTCCCTCCTTCATTTATTATCCCTACATATCACTAGCCTTTTTTGCTCCTTCCAGCCTACTTAGCCTATCAACTACTCTTCTACCTCCTCTATAATAACTATCATTTCTAAGCCAGGTAAGGACACCAATCAATGTTAAAAGTAGATATTAAACTATACTATAAGATTCTTGTTATAGGCCTCAAACTTGCACTTCCCACAGTTATTTCAAACACTCAGGCTGGGTTTGTCAAGGTTCAGAGTATTGCTGCTCATCTGTCCTCACTTTTAGTCTACTTTCAAGGCTTGAAAGGCTCTCTAGACTCCATCTCCCTTATCCTAGCTGAACTTGAGAAAGTCTTTGACTCTCTTAAATTGTCATATCTATGGGCAGTTTTGCATAATGTGAATTTCTCTGTCAGGTTTGTGCATTCAATTAAAACTATGTACAATTGCCTCCAATCTTGCATTTTCACTAATCTCCTCCTTTCTGCTTCCTTCTCTTTAAAGTAGGGTAGGAGATAAGGTTACCCCCTCTACCCTGCTCTTTTTCTGTTAGTTATTAAACAACAAAATAGACTCCTTAATGAATTTCTCATGCTCCAAGGCTGTTTATTGCATGATATTAAGTCTATGGTCTTGATGTTTGCTGATGACTGTATCATTCTTTCTACAGACCCCCTTTCTGATATCCCTTTCATACACAAACTTTTGGTTAATTTTAGTAAGCCCTCAGGTCTGATGCTGAATACCTGTAAAACTGAGGTATTTCCAGTTAATCCAGCAACTAAATTCTCATGTATTTCTGCAATTTCCCTTCCATTTAGTTAAGCAAGAAAGTATCCACATTATCAAGGTAAAACAATCCATCCAGATATTCATGAAATGCTTAATGTCCGGGATAAAGCTTTTCTCTGGGTTCACATCTGGCAGAGCCTTCTTATTTCCTTGTTAGGCCATAGTGTGCAGTCAAAATGTCAGTCTGTCCTTTCATATCCCTACACCTTTTTCTCACCCTTGGTTAAAGAAATTGACTAAACTGATGATGGTGTTCATATGGGATGGTGGTAGGAAGAGGGTTAACTGTGCACTACAACATGTCTCTGATGAGGTTTTTGTCCCAGGTATTCCTGACTGGTAAAAGTATGCTGCAGCCTTTCTTTTATGCCATCTCTTCTCTTTGAATCACTCTGCCTTACATTGCTGGACCCTTAATAAGTTAAGATATTGACTTCTACTTCTCCATAAAAGTTTAAGCTGGTATCAGAAGTTTATTCCTAAATATTCAAATGAATACAAAGACACAGGTAACCCCAAAGGAATAAACGTCCCACGGAAGCTGTAGTAAATGATAAAAAATGAAAAACAGGCTGTTGCATC
Source organism: Protopterus annectens (assembly GCF_019279795.1). Taxonomy (NCBI): domain Eukaryota; kingdom Metazoa; phylum Chordata; order Ceratodontiformes; family Protopteridae; genus Protopterus; species Protopterus annectens. The sequence goes on along the minus strand of NC_056725.1, from coordinate 1,295,604,232 downwards.
GACAGGACAACCACGGCAGTAAAATGATATCCACAACAGTAAAAAAGCGTATATAACTGTTCAAACAGAACTGTAAAGCATGTAGAAAAGAGCTGTAAACGTCCAACTGACAAAACGTACAAATTTATTAACAGAAGTAAGCGCTTTCACCACAATGGCTTCATCAGACTTACAAACTTCATCCAAAGAGACATTTAAATACTAAATACTTAGTCAGAAACGTGACATCACTTCCTTACTTGATCTAAACATATAAATTGATGAAATGCGTTACTTAAAATTCTTAAAAACATTTTTTTTAAAAATAAAGTAAAATAAATATCAATGATCAATTTAATAAATACATCAACTTATAAATTTATAAAAAATATTCAAAAAATCTATATCTCTATTATTAGAATACTATTAAATCCTAATAAATATAAATACATTCATATAGAGGCCCCAATTCATATTATAGTATAGATACACTTCTACTAAGAAATTAAATGCATTTCATATAGTCATGCAGAACAGTGTTCATAAATTTATCGAAAGGCTTATAGTTCATCAAAAAAAGTTTATAATAACTATATATATAGCTAAAACAGTCCTTAGTTAAAAAACTTTAAAAATAATTAAACCTAACTTAAACAGTTCATATAAAGGTGTAAATGTTTATAATAAATTCATAAAGCGAATACCAATCAAAAATAATAATGATTAATTCTAAAATAACTATTTTTTCATACTATCGATTCCTGTTCACTTTGCGTCTTCTATTAAGTAGAGCAGGTTTTAATGGCACTTTTTCATTTAAACCTGGATTTTTATCAGCCCTAAACTTAATAATCCAGTTAACCTCACAGCGTTCAGTATAGTTGATGACATCACCTCCTCTAGTACTGGGGTATATAACCTGTAATACCGAAAATTTAAACTCATGTGTTGAATCTGTAGCTTTGACATGTTTAGCTAAAGCATAATGCACATTACCTAACATTATATTATAGGTATGCTCTCTAATTCTCTCTCTAAACTTTCTATTAGTTTTCCCTATATAGAACGCCATGCATTTAATACACCGAGCAAGATAAATCACATTAAGTGTCTGACAGTTCACTGATGTTGTGAGAGGATATACTATATTAGTAACAGGATGTATAAAAATGTTCTCATCATCTATGCTGGAACATTGATTACACTTTAAACAAGGTTTCGTCCCTAAATTCCTAATTTTGTCATTACTTCCAGAAATTACATTACGCTGGCATAATAATTGTTTAAGGTTCTTTTTGTTCTTAAAAATAAACCTCGGTTCATTCCCAACCATGTTTTTGACATCATCATCAAGCATTAAAATACCCCAGTGTTTCCTAAAAATGTCCATAATAGGATATATATTGGAGGTATAGTGAACTGAAATCTTCACTGTTGATGGATCATTACTGTCAACAGCCATCATATTAACAGGCTGTTCAGGTGGTTCTGAAAAATACGGACATGCAGAAGCAGTCCTAAGATGACCTACTGCAACCAGGGACTCCTGAATTTCAGTGGGGCTGTAGCCCCTATTCAGTAATCTACCTTCCAGATCTGCCAGTTCTTGTTCATAGCCTGTTTGCAGAGGATTAAGTCTGGAAGCACGTATCACCTGACTTTTAATTACACTCCTAAAGACATGCTTTGGATGCATGCTAGTTCTGTGTAATAAAGAATTACGAAAACATGCTTTTCTGTGTATACCAGTGTTAACTAATCCATTTTCAAACTGCTCAATATTGACATCCAGAAAAGAAATATTGGTTCTGGAGTAATTTATGGTAAACTTTAAAAAACTAGACAGACTATTAATTTCTTCATAAAATTTCAGTAGACTAACCTCATCATTGTCCCAAATCAAAAACAAATCATCTACAAATCTACGATAAAAAACAACTGAATCTTTAAAATTGTCCGTGTTAAATAACTCTTGCTCTTCCCAACTAGCCATGACAATGTTGGCGTAGCTATTCGCACAAGGCATACCCATAGCTATGCCATCTTTTTGGGAATAAACATTGTCATGGAATATAAAAATATTATTTTCAAAGACTGTTTCCAAAAATAGACATAATATGTCAATCTGTTTGGATGGCAAAACATTATGAGAACCTAAAAAACTGTATACAAGGTTAACACCCACATCATTAGGTATTACAGTAAATAAACTGGTGACATCCAATGTCACAAAATAAAAAGATTTATCATATGAGAATTGTTTTAGATAATCATAGAACTTGATCAAAAACTGTTTACTATCTCTAATAATCTGTGGTCTAGTGTCAACTAAAGGTCTCAAAAAGTACTCAATAAAAATAGATAACGATTCTGTCACCCAATTCCTGCCTGACACGATAGGTCTCGTTGGGGGGTTTTTAGAGTCTTTATGGATTTTAGGGAGTCCATTAATAATTGGAATCAAAGGATATCTAATTTTCAAGAAACAAAACATTTCAAAATCAATATCTCCACTAAGTAATAAATCATCCAGCATATTATAAACATTTATAACCTTCATATTCACCTCATCCAAATTTATTATACTATAAAAACGTTCTTCCCTAAGTAACACATGCATACTTTCTAAATAATTATTGGTATCTAGAATAACCATCGGGCCACCTTTATCAGCTGGTCTTATAATAATAGAGGTATCTTTCTTCAGGTCATTAAGGGCTGACCTTTGTTTAAAGTTTAAATTCCTTTTAGTTCTTCCTGTGTTGCCTTATTGATGTAAAACATGTAAATCCTCTTCTACTAACTTATTAAAAATATCTAAATGGGGATTCAATACAGGAACATATGTACTAGGTAATTTAAAAACTGATCTCCGTACATTATCATAATCTAAACAGTTCGAATTATTAAAATCAATTTTCAGCTGGACGTTACGAGTGAGCAGTTTTGTATCAATGATAGTATCAGATAGAAAACTGTCACAAGTAGGTATAAACGATAGTCCTTTTTCTAATACTTGAGTTTCATATGCAGATAAAATTCTGCTAGAAAGATTATAAACTAAAGATTCTCCAGTCTCTCCCACATGCGTTTCAACGTGGGTCCTGAGTGTTCCCCTCCAGAACCTTTTCTTTTCTGTCTGCCTCGACTGTATGACCTCTGTCGTTTGGCAGAGTGAGGCAATACAATAGGGAAAGGATTAGGTTCATTGCTAATATTAGTACAATTACTATATACATGGCGTTCTTTAGGTCTGACGGCAGGGTCAGAAATAAGAACATTAGAATTGCTAGTAAGTGCATCATTCAAATTTATATGAACAGGGGATTTATAAGCCTCCTGCATGTCATTGTGTATTATCACAGAACTAATAACAGACGGTCTATCAGTATTTACATCCTGAACATTTAAAATATTCTTAGGCTCAAAGGCCTTATGGCCAGTAGTAGTTACATTTTTATTATTAATAACATGGGTCTGAACATCACCAGTCTCTGAGAAAGATGTTCTGCCAGCTTCTCCGACATTAGATACGTGGGAGAAATGATTATGTGTAGCTGGCTTAGGCCAAGAAAAGACATGGCCTACAGCAAAATCTTTAGTGTCCCTTGTAATTTTCCCTTTCTTTTGATGTAAAAGTCTCTTCTCAAAGACCTGTAAACTGTCAAGCACCTGTTCCAAGCCTTTATCAACATGAGGCTGCGGATATTTAACTTTAATGTCATTCTGTTGTTCAATAACAATCCTTCTTAATTCATCCTCTTCAGGACGTAAAAAGTCAATTAATAGTCTCATATAGTTCATACTTAAGTCCATATTCAATTGTTGCCATTTATAAAGAAGTCCGGGATATGTATTACCTATTGTAGGCATCTTTAAGATGCGCAGACCGTGTGGTATAATTTAACTCGCCAAACAAATTTTGAAATGATAGCGCTGCAATTGCATCCTTTTCAACTTGGTTAAATTCAATTCCAAGTTGTCCAATGCCTCGGTAAACCCCATCAAATCATTCATATCATCTGCAGTGACTGTATCCTCCACAGAAACTTCATAACACGCCAATGGATTAACAGAACCGGAAATAGCTTATTTTTTTGATTAACTATAAGCCTTTCGATAAATTTATGAACACTATTCTGCATGACTATATGAAATGCATTTAATTTCTTAGTAGAAGTGTATCTATACTATAATATGAATTGGGGCCTCTATATGAATGTATTTATATTTATTAGGATTTAATAGTATTCTAATAATAGAGATATAGATTTTTTGAATATTTTTTATAAATTTATAAGTTGATGTATTTATTAAATTGATCATTGATATTTATTTTACTTTATTTTTAAAAAATGTTTTTAAGAATTTTAAGTAACACATTTCATCAGTTTATATGTTTAGATCAATTAAGGAAGTGATGTCACATTTCTGACTAAGTATTTAGTATTTAAATGTCTCTTTGGTTGAAGTTTGTAAGTCTGATGAAGACATTGTGGTGAAAGCGCTTACTTCTGTTAATAAATTTGTAAGTTTTGTCAGTTGGACGTTTACAGCTCTTTTCTACATGCTTTACAGTTCTGTTTGAACAGTTATATACACTTTTTTACTGTTGTGGATATCATTTTACTGCCGTGGTTGTCCTGTCGATGCAACAGACTGTTTTTCATTTTTTTATCATTTACTACAGCATCCGTGGGACGTTTATTCCTTTGGGGTTACCTGTGTCTTTGTATTCATTTGATCGTTTTATTGGTTCTGGTACTCCAAGGTAATATGGCAGAAACTCCAATAACATTGATTGAACTTCCTTACAATCCTGAACCTACACGCAACATTGTTGATGTACCGGATCGCTTTTTGAGTGCTATTTCTGGTTCTGTTAATCCATTGGCGTGTTATGAAGTTTCTGTGGAGGATACAGTCACTGCAGATGATATGAATGATTTGATGGGGTTTACCAAGGCATTGGACAACTTAGAATTGAATTTAACCAAGTTGAAAAGGATGCAATTGCAGTGCTATCATTTCGAAATTTGTTTGGTGAGGAAAATTATACCACGTGGTCTGCGCATCTTAAAGATGCCTACAACAGGTAACACTTATCCCAGACTTCTTTATAAATGGCAACAATTGAATTTGGACTTAAGTATGAACTATATGAGACTATTAATTGACTTTTTTCGTCCTGAAGAGGATGAATTAAGAAGGATTGTTATTGAACAACAGAATGACATTAAAGTTAAATATCCACAGCCTCATGTTGATAAAGGCTTGGAACAGGTGCTTGACAGTTTACAGGTCTTTGAGAAGAGACTTTTACATCAAAAGAAAGGGAAAATTACAAGGGACACTAAAGATTTTGTTGTAGGCCATGTCTTTACTTGGCCTAAGCCAGCTACACATAATCATGTCTCCCACGTATCTAATGTCGGAGAAGCTGGCCAGGCCATCTTTCTCAGAGACTGGTGATGTTCAGACCCATGTTATTAATAATAAAAATGTAACTTCTACTGGCCGTAAGGCCTTTGAGCCTAAGAATATTTTAAATGTTCAGGATATAAATACTGATAGACCGTCTGTTATTGGTTCTGTGATAATACACAATGATATGCAGGAGGCTAATAAATCCCCTGTTCATATAAATTCGAATGATGCACTTACTAGCAATTCTAATGTTCTTATTTCTGACCCTGCCGTCAGACCTAAAGAACACCATGTATATAGTAAATGTACTAATATTAGCAATGAACCTAATCCTTTCCCTATCGTATTGCCTCACTCTGCCAAATGACAGAGGTCATACAGTCGAGGCAGACAGAAAAGAAAAGGTTCTGGAGGGGAACACTCAGGACCCATGCTGAAACGCATGTGGGAGAGAATGGAGAATCGTTAGTTTATAATCTTTCTAGCAGAATTTTATCTGCGTATGAAACTCAAGTATTAGAAAAAGGACTATCATTTATACCTACTTGTGACAGTTTTCTATCTGATACTATCATTGATACAAAACTGTTCACTCGTAACGTCCAGCTGAAAATTGATTTTAATAATTCGAACTGTTTAGATTATGATAATGTATGGAGATCAGTTTTTAAAGTACCTAGTACATATGTTCCTGTATTGAATCCCCATTTAGATATTTTTAATAAGTTAGTAGAAGAGGATTTACATGTTTTACATCAATCAGGCAACACAGGAAGAACTAAAAGGAATTTACACTTTAAACAAAGGTCAGACCTTAATGACCTGAAGAAAGATACCTCTATTATTATAAGACCAGCTGATAAAGGTGGCCCGATGGTTATTCAAGATAACAATAATTATTTAGAAAGTATGCATGTGTTACTTAGGGAAGAAAGTTTTTATAGTATAATAAATTTGGATGAGGTGAATATGAAGGTTATGAATGTTTATAATTTGCTGGATGATTTATTACTTAGTGGAGATATTGATTTTGTTTCTTGAAAATTAGATATCCTTTGATTCCAATTATTAATGGACTCCCTAAAATCTATAAAGACTCTAAAAACCCCCCAATGAGACCTATCATGTCAGGCAGGAATTGGGTGACAGAATCGTTCTCTATTTTTATTGAGTACTTTTTGAGACCTTTAGTTGACACTAGACCACAGATTATTAGAGATAGTAAACAGTATTTGATTGAGTTCTATGATTATCTAAAACAATTCTCATATGATAAATCTTTTTATTTTATGACATTGGATGTCACCAGTTTATTTACTGTAATACCTAATGATGTGGGTGTTAACCTTGTATACCATTTTTTAGGTTCTCATAATGTTTTGCCATCCAAACAGATTGACATATTATGTCTATTTTTGGAAACAGTCCTTGAAAATAATATTTTTATATTCCATGACAATGTTTATTCCCAAAAAGATGGCGTAGCTATGGGTACGCCTTGTGCGAATAGCTACGCCAACATTGTCATGGCTAGTTGGGAAGAGCAAGAGTTATTTAACACAGACAGTTTTAAAGATTCAGTTGGTTTTTATCATAGATTTGTAGATGATTTGTTTTTGATTTGGGACAATGATGAAGTTAGTCCACTGAAATTTTATGAAGAAATTAATAGTCTGTCTAGCTTTTTAAAGTTTACCATAAATTACTCCAGAACCAATATTTTTTTCTGGATGTCAATATTGAGCAGTTTGAAAACGGATTAGTTAACACTGGTATACACAGAAAAGCATGTTTTCATAATTCTTTATTACACAGAACTAGCATGCATCCAAAGCATGTCTTTAGGAGTGTAATTAAAAGTCAGGTGATACATGCTTCCAGACTTAATCCTCTGCAAACAGGCTATGAACAAGAACTGGCAGATCTGGAAGGTAGGTTACTGAATAGGGGCTACAGCCCCACTGAAATTCAGGAGTCCCTGGTTGCAGTAGGTCATCTTAGGACTGCTTCTGCATGTCTGTATTTTTCAGAACAACCTGAACAGCCTGTTAATATGTTGGCTGTTGACAGTAACGATCCATCAACAGTGAAGATTTCAGTTCACTATACCTCCAATATATATCCTATTATGGACATTTTTAGGAAACACTGGGGTATTTTAATGCTTGATGATGATGTCAAAAACATGGTTGGGAATGAACCGAAGTTTATTTTTAAGAACAAAAAGAACCTTAAACAATTATTATGCCAGCGTAATGTAATTTCTGGAAGTAATGACAAAATTAGGAATTTAGGAACGAAACCTTGTTTAAAGTGTAATCAGTGTTCCAGCATAGATGATGAGAACATTTTTATACATCCTGTTACTAATATAGTATATCCTCTCACAACATCAGTGAACTGTCAGACACGTAATGTGATTTATCTTGCTCGGTGTATTAAATGCATGGCGTTCTATATAGGGAAAACTAATAGAAAGTTTAGAGAGGGAATTAGAGAGCATACCTATAATATAATGTTAGGTAATGTGCATTATAGATTCATAGATTCATAGATTCTTACTAAGCTAACTGCCCTTGCAAGCCATTTTAAGCTTAGCCAATTATCCGTTGTGAGACTCAAACCCTGCACCTTGTGTTTGTAAGGCAAACACCTTAATCATTAGGCCACCCTCCCAACCTTTGCTTTAGATAAACATGTCAAAGCTACAGATTCAACACATGAGTTTAAATTTTCGGTATTACAGGTTATACACCCCAGTACTAGAGGAGGTGATGTCATCAACTATACTGAACGCTGTGAGGTTAACTGGATTATTAAGTTTAGGGCTGATAAAAATCCAGGTTTAAATGAAAAAGTGCCATTAAAACCTGCTCTACTTAATAGAAGATGCAAAGTGAACAGGAATCGATAGTATGAAAAAATATTTCTTTTAGAATTAATCATTATTATTTTTGATTGGTATTCGCTTTATGAATTTATTATAAACATTTACATCTTTATATGAACTGTTTAAGTTAGGTTTAATTATTTTTAAAGTTTTTTAACTAAAGACTGTTTTAGCTATATATATATAGTTATTATAAACTTTTTTTGATGAACTATAAGCCTTTCGATAAATTTATGAACACTATTCTGCATGACTATATGAAATGCATTTAATTTCTTAGTAGAAGTGTATCTATACTATAATATGAATTGGGGCCTCTATATGAATGTATTTATATTTATTAGGATTTAATAGTATTCTAATAATAGAGATATAGATTTTTTGAATATTTTTTATAAATTTATAAGTTGATGTATTTATTAAATTGATCATTGATATTTATTTTACTTTATTTTTTAAAAAAAATGTTTTTAAGAATTTTAAGTAACGCATTTCATCAATTTATATGTTTAGATCAATTAAGGAAGTGATGTCACATTTCTGACTAAGTATTTAGTATTTAAATGTCTCTTTGGGTGAAGTTTGTAAGTCTGATGAAGCCATCGTGGTGAAAGCGCTTACTTCTGTTAATAAATTCGTACGTTTTGTCAGTTGGACGTTTACAGCTCTTTTCTACATGCTTTACAGTTCTGTTTGAACAGTTATATATGCTTTTTTGCTGTTGTGGATATCATTTTACTGCCGTGGTTGTCCTGTCGATGCAACAGACTGTTTTTCATTTTTTATTCCTAAATATGTTAAACAATGGCATTCACTTTAATTTAACTCACTCAGTCCTCAGGGTTATTAACAATATTGTAGACTGACCCAGCCTATAAGGTTCTGCTGTCCCCTTTTTGATCAAGCCCTCATCATAGATCCAGCATGGGCCAAAGTAGTGATCCAATGGCTATCAGACTTAACAAAAGTAATGGATGGGACTCAAGTTCAATGTTGGTTTGGTGATTTATATAAGCAATGGAACCTTCCCACACCTGATTTTTGGAAGTCTTAAAAATGTGTTTTGTAGTATCCAGATCCACCTTTAACTCCCACATTTCACTAGCACCCTTCACAATTTGGACCCGGCTGAGTAGTACTTATCCATACAAACCCTCAGATAAGCATCATAGAACTGTCAAGTTGTATAATATTGTGATACTCCCACAATGCACAGAGACTCAGAACTTTGCTCAAGTTTCTCTTTCTTACTTGGATATGAAAAAACCTGAACAGCACTCTAGTATCCTCTGGGCTGCAGTTAAATATTTAAAAGCCTACCCATGAAATGTTTTTTTTTTTTTTCATTTTTGACATAGGATAATGAGATCCAGACATTTTTGTAGTTAAAGGCTTTGCCAGTTGGATAAACTGTCAGACTTGTAGTCACCCTAATCCAGACATAATACATAAGTTTTGGGGATTGTCCCCCAGTATATCAGATGTGTGATAAAGCTACTGAATAATCATTTATTTCAACAGTCTTTCCCCTGCTCCAAATCCTTTCTTTGGTTGAGTTTTCTATCTACCTCTTCCTCACAGAAATTGTGCAAAATCCTATGGATCTTCCAATATCTGGTAGTAGCTAGGGCCTGGATTGTCTCATTGTGGAAAACTTTTTCCAACTTCTCAGTGGAAGGATTGCATACATGACTCATGAACTATGGTAATCTTCGGGTCTATACTAAATTCCCGAAAGCTGACAATGTCAAATCTAATGTTGTCGACAGGAGAATAGCGAAACTGCAGAACATCAAACAAGTAAACGGAAATCTCAGTAAGGGGAGATTCCCATTTACTTCAATATAGTGCTGTCTCAGAGTTGGTATATTTAAGTAGCGGGGGGTAGGGGTGCAGGGGGGCTTGCCCCCCTACCTACACAGTTTAGTTCTTTTTATTTTTTTCCTGAACAGTTGATGATTTAACAGTTTGATCACTAAAGGTCGACCTTTAGTGATTCGAACTGTTAAATATTCAATGTTCTAATATAGACCATAATCTTCTTGCTAAGATTCCCCTTGGACAGATACTGTCCCCTACATTAAAAAAGCATTTTCCTCCTAGAGTAACTGAAGCCCCACAACTATGGATTACATTTATTAATTTATTACCCTGTTAACTTCATGGCAACTTTTCGTTTTGTATTGATCTTCATCAATTAAAGTTTTTTGTTTATTGACTTGCTTAATTCTGTTAACACCCTACTTTATTCCCCATTTATATATGTGTGCATTAACTTCTCAATAAATGTATAAATTGACAGACTGTATACTTCTTGCATTCCTTTGTCTTTAGAACTTTTTGTATAGGTCTATCTCTGGGTGTTTAGACAGCTAATGTATCTATTTTTTGTCTGTTGTTATATATTGATAATTATTTTTATCCATGTATACTTCTTGCATTCCTTTATCTTTAGAATTTTTTATAGGTCTATCTCTGGGTGTTTAGAGAGCTGATACATATATTGTTTGTCTGTTGTTATATGTTGATATTTAGTTTTATCCACTGGTTGCACATATTGTTTTTACACTTCTACTCATCCAGTTCTTATATCCAGTTTGTTACTTGCACATTTTTAAAATATCCTAATAATTGTTGCAATTAATATCTGTTCCCATCTTGTCTTTTTATATTTCTAAACGGGCATTGTTAGAGCTGCATTTGTTTCCTGGACTGTTGTTTTATTGCTTTTTCTCTTAAATATCCTTTTAAGGACAGAGTTAACTGGGAACTGTTCTTCAACTTTTTTTGAAACAACTGTTTGATAAGCAGCAAGTATTGAAGCCGCATTCAGTTAGGGAGTGTGTTCATTTGCTTTTGAGTGTGTGTTATAAACAGTCTGCCCAATAGCACAAATGAGTGCTTGCTAAAAGGGCATTCTTCGAGCTACATTTGCTTCTTGGACTGTTGTTTTATTATTTTTTTCGCTCTTGAATGTCCTTTTAAGGACTTCAGCGATAACTGGGAACTGCTTTTGTAAGAGCTGCATTTGTTTCCTGGACTGATGTTTTTATCATTTTTTCTCTTGTATGTCCTTTTTAAGGACACAAGAGATAACTGGGTTCAGTCCTCTCAACTGGCCAGATTTTTGCAGAATGTCCAGACATTTGCCTCATATGTTTGGACTGTTCCTCATAAAATTTCATTTTTTCTGATGAAACACTGAGGATTGAAGTTACTAAATAATGACATTTAGCTGAGTTTCAGACTTCATATCATTCATACTAACACAAATCCTGATATTTTCGCAACTTTCAAAATTTATAAGAGCAATATTTAAAATCTGTTCCTATTTTTGGTCCTTTATCCCCCTCCATTATTTTAGGCTTTGTCCAGATTTCTTGAGGTAAGATGTTGAGAGGTATTCTGGGGACTGTTCTTTAACTGTTTTTGAAACAGCTATTAAGTACGCAGCAAGTACTGAAGTTGCCGTCACTCTGGGGGAGGGGGGTTGCTTGCTTTTTAGTGTGTGTGTGTTATTATAAATTGTCTGCCTACCAGCAACATACATAAAGCAGATAAAGCTTTTCCTGTGGCTAATTTGGCAATAAATCAGGGAAGAGTCGATTCAGGTGATATATTTGGCAAAAATGGTTATGTGTCCACAAATAAACGTTTATGGAGTGAGATAGAAGAATGTTCAGTTGATGATTCTTGCACTCAGACTCTTAAGAAATGTCATTTTAGGGTTACAGGTGGAAATCAGTCCACATCAATAATAAATGATGATTCTGTTGTTTATGAATCTAATGCTAATATAGCTAATTATTACACCAATGTTTAGCATTGTGTGTTAATTGGGGAGTCATTATTAAAAAGTGTAAGGAATAGTATTCTGAAAATAAACAGAGAAAATGTAACTGTCTCATCTTTATGTAGTAGCAATGTGTCAAATATAAGAGATAGTATCAAATGTTTATTCTTAAAAGGAATGAGATATGACCTTGTAATTATTGTATGTGACTGTAATGATGTAGGAAGAACTAAGTATGATGCATTCCAAGTAGCCGTAAATTACATAATTGATTTGACTAAACATTTCAAATTTAATTTGTTTTTCAGTGATCATCCAATTCCATGTTTTCAGGGTGAGATTAGATGACAAGCAAGGTCTTTCACAAACTGAAAAAGGTGCAAATCATTTCAAGTAATCTACATTTGCAAATTGTTGGAAGAAGAAATAATGTTCTTCAGTAAGAACAAGTTGCACTTAAACAATTTAGCCAATAGGAATATTTACACTTAGTTGACTAAATAAATAATTTTTTTAGAGTCAGGTCATTGATTGTAACTGATAATAATAAGGCAAGCTTGAAATATCTTCTGTTAAATGCTCACAGTTTAAATAATAAATTAAAGGACTTAGAGGTCTTATAGCTGATAGTAGGACTGAGAGGAGGTGGGATGTCTATCTATGTAATCAGTAAGTGTGATTCTATAACAAAACTTAATGATATGATCTCCAAACTTCTCTTAGTAAGTTTTGATGTCAATGGAACTAAAACAGATATAGTAATATTTTGCCAGTCTCTTAGTATTTAAAGAAGATGGATGAGCAACTTTTAAATCTTATTAGGAGAGTTTTCTGGAAATGTTGGATTTAATTGCTGGGGACCGAAACACTCCTAATGTAGACTGGGTAGTTCCTGCTACATAATCAAAAGGGATGAAACTATCTGATAACTGAAAGTCTGATTAATAGTTATGCATAAATAGTGGATGAGGCAACTAGAGGAACTAACTTAATGGATGTTGTCTGGATCCCTAAATGATTAAATCTGGATGGTTGTAACATAGCTTATGAGTTGGGAAGCTCTGACCACTTAAGTGGAAGTTTTAAGCTTGTTTTCACAAGTCCTAAATTGTTTAATCACTATAAAATAGTGAAAAAAAGTTTAGCAATTGGACTTTGAGTCAATTAAAGAAGCTATCGAAACTTAAGACTGGTAAGGTATTTTTGAAAATAAAGTTATAAGTGGTAACTGGAATAATGCTTACAATTTAGCTAATAATTTGATAGACTATCACTTCCCAACTGGAGTGAAAATACCCTGTAAGGGGGATGGGCATCCCTTGTAGAGTTTGAAGTTATCTAAATTAAGAAGGAAAAAGGTTTTTGGAGAAAATATAAAAATTCTCCTTCATTTTCAAATAGGAACAATTATAATAAATTGAGAAAACATCTGCTAAAAGAGTAAGATTTAAATATGAGGTATACTTAGCCACTCTAAAACATAATAACAAATATTTATTCAAAGACATAAGACACCATAGTCTGGAAGCATCATCTAGACTCTAGATGATGCTTCCAGTATAAAATTGAAAGATGGGTCTCAAACAACCACTGACTCAAATGTATTAGTGAACTTGTTTACAGATGATTTGTTTAGTAACTGCTCCCAAGGAATCTTGGGAAATGATTTATTCATACTAGTTTGAGGCATTTGTCCCTTTGTAATTTCTCCAAGTAGTTTGAGTTTCTAATATCATGATGGGAATAGACTCCATTCCTAAGTCAAAGTATGATTAAAGTTCATGAAATTAGTATTGTTTCAATTTTTGATGCTAGCCAGAAGTGCTTTTCGCAGCACCTGCAATATGCTCAGTAATGACTTCGTATGCAATTTGTATGGAGTTACATGTATTGATAACATATCTAAGTACGATTATAAATTCATTTTTATAAGACTGGTTGCTCCTACTACGACTGGAACTGTATGAGTATCTTTCTTACACATTGCCCTCATTTCTGCCTGCAAATCCTAGTACTTTACGACTTTGTTTTTCTCTGTACTTAAGACACAGTAGTCACTGCGTATAGTGATTTCAATAGTCAATGCTATTTTTGTCTTCTTTTCATGGACGACTATATCTGTTTTTTTTGCATCTGTTTTTTGAACTGTTGGTAATGGGTGATCCTATGTGATATAAACTTCATCATTTTCTGTGATGCTTTGTGGTTGATGTTTCCAGTGCTTTTCAGCTACTTCAGTATTATAATGTTTGCACAATCCCCAGTGCAGCAGTTTTCCCACATTATTATGCCTTTCAGTATACAGTCCTTCTGTCATTAGCATATCACAACCAATAACAAGATGTGCAACTGTTTCCAATCATACCTCTCAACTGTACAGATTTTCGCAGAATGTCCAGATTTCTGCCTCATATTTTTGATCTGCTCCTCATAAAATTTGTGATTTTCTGGCAAGTGAATGGGATGATTTGAGGATTGAAGTCACTTGATAATGACATATATTTGTGTTTCAGAACTCATCTGCTTCAGGAAAATGCATGCCAAGAAAAATCCTGATACTCTAGCAACTTTCTAGGTTTATAAGAGCAATATTTAAAATATGTCCCTATTTTGGGGCCTTTGTCCCACCATTCTGTTAGGCTTTGTCCAGACTTTTTTCGCCAAGGGGTTGAGAGGTATGTTTCCAATTCTGTTTTACAAAACTAACATTTGTCTGTTTCTCCTACATGTTTAATGGACTTTGTAAACTAATGTGTACGTAGTCTACTATCTTGAGCCGCCAATATTAACCTTTCGCCTTTTAGTTTAAATTCCCTCCTCCTTAACCATTCCTGCATTCGATTCTGATCAACATGAGGTTGTTCCAAGAGTTTCCTATACTTGCAACTATATTTATGCAGTTTCCACATTTTTTGCCTTATTATCTGATCCTTATATTCTTTCTTTTATTTTTTGGCACATTCAGTTGCTACTTGATTTTTATCTACTTCTGGTTTGATTTCCATTCCCACTTGACACTGATATGCTATTAAGGGAAGTCATCTTAGACTTGTTCTTCTCATGTTTCAAAACTTTCACTACATTTAGGTCTTGTGAGGTCAGCATGTACGCAGTCCCACTATCACAGATCAATACATGCAATCAATTTTGAGGAGGTCCATATCTCCTTCAAAATGGGAAATATATTTTCTTGGTATGCACTGATTTTTATAAATCATTTAATGAGCATGAAGCATCCTTCTTGTTTTTCTGTCCAAACTATCCAACACCTTTTCAGGCCAATCAATCACTCCAAAACTGTATGTTAGGACAGGAAGAAAATTGGTTTATAGCTTGGACTTTGTTCCTAGATGTCAATGTTGTTTTTAGTATTAATTTAAGCCTTCTAAAATATTCTTTACTGAGTTTTATTTGCATTTGTTCATGTTTTATTGTTGATCTTTCATCAATTCCCAAATATTTATACACTCCCTATTGCTCAAGTTCTTTTATATCACATTCTTGTCCCAAACTGATGTTTTCTTGGTGCTGCAGCTTTCCTATTTTAAAGGTTGTTTTTTGCAAATTTATCAAGACCAAATGACATTCTTACATCATTGGAAAAAGTTTTGACCACTTGCAGTTGTGCTTTCAGTTCCTCATCTGATGAACTATACAGTTTTAAATCATCCACAAAAAGAAGATGAGAAGTCTTTACATTTTGCTGTTTTCTGGGAGCCAAATTATAGCCATGACCTAATCTATTAAGTAGACAGCTTAATGGGTTAAGGGCAACACAAAAGAGCAGCAGTGAAAGAGAGTCACCCTGGAATATCCCCCTTTAAACCTTTATTCATGGAATAATAATTTGTCTTTTATCATGACTTAACTGTAGAGTGGTTTGCCACTGTTTCATGGTTGCTGTGATGTAACCAATCAGTGTAGGGTACATTTTATACATTTTAAGCACTCTTTTATCCATGAATGTGGGATATGTCAAATGTTTTTTTGTAGTCTATCCATGCCATACTTAGATTCTTCCCCCTTTTACAGTTCTCCATTATGACTTTATTTAACATCATATGATCCTTTGTTCCATATGACTTTCTTTTATTACCCTTCTGTTCTATTGCCATGATTGAGTTTTCTTCTAAATGACTATAAACTCCATCGGCATCAATTCCAGTGTACAGTTTATATGTCGTCAGAAGGCAAGTTATTGGTCTATAGTTTTAGGATAGCTTGCAGGTTCAGTCTTAAATAGGAGTATTGTTTTTCCTGTTGTTAGCCAGGCTGGTATCTGTTCAGGGTGTGCATATAAATAGTTCTTAGTCATGGTTAAATCTTCATGTAAAGACTTGTCCCAATATGAATGAGAAAATGGTAAAGCAAGACTTATCTAAAATAAATTAAAATTCAGCAGTGGGACTTAATGGTCTTAATAAATATTTCGTAAAAGAAATTTCTGAAAAATTGATGTCTAACTTTTTTGTTTCAGAAATCTTTCAAGGAAGGATTTGCTCCCAAGCTTTGTAAACAAGCAATAAGAGTTCCTATTTTGAAAGTAAACCTGGGTATATGGTAGAGAACTACTGACCTATTAGTTTGACCTGCATACTGAGTAAGTGCTTTTAGAGGACACTGGCTTTTCTGTAAGCAAGTTCTGGATTTTAGCTCTGATATATATATCAACATGGATTCATTTTAGGGAGATCATTTATTACTAATTATGAGAAGATCGTTAGCTCTTTAACTCATTCACTCCAAAGGAGCTCAGGAAGTTTGCACTGTAACTTCCAGTGGGTGGAGCCTAAGCCTTTTAACAGAATCAAATTATATCCTCACATTTCAAACAAATGTTCATATCTTTGGAACCGTAGGGGTTATGAAAGTAGTGGAACCGTAGGGGTTATGAAAGAAGTATACTTGGCAAACTCTTTAGCACAAACTATATTTTATTGTGGTAGTATTCTTTAGGTTCTAGGTCTTAAACCAAATTTTATAAGTCACAGTAAACACAGTGACTAGTACATTTGTAATATTTTGTAAACAACTTACAATATCTCAGCAACCACTCAAGTTACAAACATACTGTCAGCAACATTTTACTCATCTAGCTGAGAGCTTTCATATGAGGCTAAAGAGTTCTGTCTGTGTTACTTGCTTGTTGATATATTTAGACAAATGTAAAAATTACATCTATGCAAATTAATATAATAAAAACAACTATTAATATCTATTTACCTGCGCTAGGTAGGGGTCAAATATTAATGTAGTTGAGTTTGCCATTCTGTGAGCTTTAACAAGAAATATTTTAAAACCTTGTACATAGCATGGTTTTGGAATTATTGATGCAAATATGAACAAGCAATATTTGACTTGTAGGAGTTAACTGCAAATGCACCTGGAGGCGTCACTCAGATGTAATGAGTAAAATAATTCTCTAGCTGCTGGTGTGGTGTTTTTGGCTCTAGCTAATGCTTTTGACTCTATTCACCATGAAACAGTTTTAAGTACTATAACGAAGTGATAACTCTGACAATTGTAACCAAATTGGTATCTAAATGGCTATTGGTTCAAACTTAGAGAATTAAAAACTCCTTGTCAAAGTATAGATTGATGGCCAAGCAAGTTCCTCAGAGTTTATTCTTAGGGCCATTATTATTTGGCCTAGTGATGTCAGAATGTCCAACATCTAACTATGTACGTTGAAGTAAGATAGGGTGGCCAGTAACTAATACTAGTGATTGGTATCTGCGGCAATCTTACTTGGATAACCTATATGAATGGGTAACGCCCAAAGGTATGAGATTTAACAATGGAAAATATACTATTTTATATTTTTGGCATAATAATAATCATTATCATTACTCCTTGGACAATCAGATTTGTGTTCCTTCTGAGGTAATGAGAGATCCAGGTATCATGGTAGCTACGAATCTTAACTTTGAAATTAATGTGACAAACATTGTTAGGAAATGTTATGGTCTTATGATGAATGTATTTCAATTTTTCTCAGGTACAGACAGTCAGGTGTTACTGAAGATCTGTTTAAAAAGTATAAGAACTATTATTGAATAAAGGGGGTATTTACCTTCATAAAATGTTTTGCAACTGAAGATGTTGGAATGGATTCAGAAAACCTTTACCAGACAGACAGGTGGCTGTCATAACATATCCTATAAAGAAAGATTAGTGTATTTGTCTTTGTATTCATTGTCTTATCGGATTCTAAGAAGTAACATTGTTATGATATACAGATGCCTTAAGAACAAATTATTGGTTGCGATTTTAGCTATTGACTTTATTTTTTCATGATATTGGTAGAAGGAATAACAATTTAGATGTAAGAATTCTTATTTCCAATTTGATGTGGCAGAGATAGTTCTATTATATTAGGGCAGAAAGTATATGAAATTCATTACCTAGACATACAAGATTGTCAAATGATTTATCAATATTTAAACAGGCATTAGATAACTGGTTTTCTAAAATTCTATATTCTCCAGTGATATCTATTAGGCAGATTTGAAACTGATCAATGTAGGCCCTAAATGTTTTAGTTTATTCATTGAACCATTGAATCATTGTCAGTTTTGTTATATGAACTGTTCTTGCTATAAAATGATTTATAATGGTTAATAAAGTATTTAAAAATTCTATGCATAGTTTACATATCTTAATCATCATAAGGAAAAGGCCACCAATTGAAGAAACAAAGAGTGATCTGGTACGGATATGGGAAAGGCTCGTACTCATTTATGTCAAGATTCATAAATAGTGTTCAAAACTGCATAAGGCTGATACACTTCAGGTAGGTATTTTATTTACCATGGAAAACTATTTTGTGTTGCAATAGACAGTGCCAGTCCAAAATGGATTCCTGCAAGTAAGGCATCTGCAAGGTCTCAAAATACCCACACATTCCAAAAAAAAAATGACCAGCAGTTAGTGGTAGCTGTAGAATTATATATTTACATCAGTCAAAGCATCGGTATATAATTAACATAGACCAGTTTCGGCTTATGCTTCTCTAAGCCTTCATCAGTGTAAAGATACAGTTAAAATCAACCATTTACATACTGTGTCACTAGCCTAAAGACCAGTTACAGGTGTTCATTTAATCCTGGGGCAAAAACCCTCCCAGTTTAATAATCCATTTTTTCTCTTTAGCATTAATTAACTCATGCCATCCAGATTTATTGTATTTAATTCCCCAAATTCTGTCCATAATAAAATGAAAGGATGCTGTTTGGTGGGTTTCAGTGTGTTTATACAGAGCATTTGTGTGTCTTTTATTTTTGATTTCACTAAAATGTTCTGAAATTCTATGTTTAAATGCTCTTGATGTTTGACCTACATAGAAAGCAGAGTTGCAGGTGGCCAAGTAAATAAACCAATCTGAGCTGCAGTTTACAAAAAAAAAGGAATATCAAATACTGTACTGGTATTTTTACTACTAAAACTGTTCATTTGTAGTACCTTACTGCATTATGTGCAGTGACCACATGGAAAACATCCTTTGGCAATTTGTCCCTCAATAGTACTTTGTAACCTTTGTTTTGGTTTATATTTACCTTGTTTATAGTGGTTGATGAAGGATGCCAATTTTTTACCATTCCTAAAGGAAAATTGACATTCATCTCCCAATATTTCAGAAAGTCTGTTGTCCACCCGAAGGATGTTCTAGTTACATTGCACACTATCAATTAATGCCCCAATATTTCTACCATAAGTAGTCACTAGCCTAAGTTGGCCTTTAGTTCTACCCTGCTTGTTATGATATTGTAAAAGTGTTTCCCTGTTCATAGCATTGACCGTGTTTCTGGCTTGCATGATATGGCCTGGTCTATAGCCCCTTTCTTGAAATCTCTTAGTCAAGTCATCTCTGAAATGCAAATAGGTGTCATCTTCTGAGCATATACATTTCACCCTCATATATTGAGATTTAGGAATATTTCTACATGTATGAGGGGGGTGATAGCTGGAGGCACAGAGAAGGAAACTATATTCGGGGAATTTACGATATACTTCTGTTGTTAGGGTGTTATCTGAAGCTCTAGTTATCATCACAAGAAGGTAATACTATCTTTGTGATGATTATTGCAAATTCAATCCCCCATTTGTTTTCATTCAAATATTCAACAAACTCTGCCAGATGTCCCTCATCCGATCTCCATACCATCCAGCAGTCATCTAAATATCTTTTCCAAATGTCTATTTGATCTAGGTACAGATTATGGGAACTATCATATATAATTTGCTCTTCTATATATTCCATAAATATGTCCGCATATATAGGAGCAAAGGAGGCACCCATAGCTGTACCTTTGATTTGTATATAACATGTATTATGATAGAAAAAGACATTTTTAGTTAGTACATGCTCAGTCAGACCAAGAAGAAGAGTGTTGAAGCCTGGTGGATACAATTCTGACCTGTATAACCAGTATTCTAGCACCTCGATGCCTGTCCAAAGTGGAATATTGGTATAAAGGGCTTTGACATCTAAGGTACAGAGTATCCATTCATCTTCTATTTGTATTTCAGAGATGACGTGTAAGAATTCTGTACTGTCTTTCAGACGAGCCCTTACCCACTTTAATAATGGTTTTAGATACTTAGTTAAATATTGGGAGAGTGGCTCAGTCATGGATCCTCTTCCAGACACTATCAGTCTTCCAGGGGGGTTATGCAGGTTTTTGTGTATTTTTGGTAGAAAATATATATATTGATTACTAGGGTCCAGAATTGTAAGTTGTTTCTTGATATTATCAGTAATGATTCCTTCTTCTACAGCTAATGATAGGAACTCATCTATCTGTTTTTGAAAATTTTTAGTAGGGTTATATGTAAGTTGCACATAGTAACTGCTATCTGCCAGTTGCTTCTTGGCCTCTTTATCATATTCTTCCCAGTTTTGTACCACCACAGCAGCTCCTTTGTCAGCTCTCAAAATAACTATCTCATGATTATCTGCTTAGCTGGAAATAGTAGTCATCTCTTGTTTGGTTACATTACTAGTTTTTATCTGGCTATTCCTAGAGTTGAAATGAAGATCTCTAAGGGTAGAATTTTGAAATGATAATACAGTGTGATTCATCGGAGGTGAAAAAGTAGATTTATGGTATCTAAAGTGATCATGAACATCAGTGCTTATTTTATCCTGAAAAAACAATTTCAAGTTAAGAATTCTGCAAAACTCAACCACATCTTTGGCAAGGTATTCTTCTAACACAAAGCAGCCAGGTATATATGATAAACCTTTATTGAGAGTGCTAGTTCCAAGGAGGAGAGAGGGTAGGATGATATATTTAATACATTTCCTGCTATTGTTTCTGTACAAACTTCTGGAATTATCCCTCTATATTCTCTACGTTTCTGTTTTCTACTCCCCTCCTCCTTTTTGGTTTAACTCACCAAAATTACTGGAGTTCTTCCTCTTTTGTGCTGGTGTGCCTGTGGATGCTGATGTATCTATATCATACCCAGTGGAGGAATCTTCCCCTGATGCATCAGATACTCCTGTTTTTTAAGTATTTATCTTGAGCACTTTCTTTTGGCCGGGTTCCTGTAATGGTTGTGAAAACCTAACATGCTTGCCACTATCTTTGGAAAAGGGGTCCCCTTGTTCATAGTCTGTTACATCTCTAAGGAATTTTTTTCTTTTTCCTATCTTTAAGTTGTATTTCCAAATTAGTCAATTCAGTGCTCAAATTTTTAAGACATAAAGAGTATGTGGACTGCCCCTCATATTCCCTAATTTGCTCACTTATCTTAGTAATAGCTGCAATTTCTGCATCTATTGTCCTGTCATGGAACCCCATCAATATTTCCACAAATTGCATTGTAGTTTTGTGTTGTGCATCCCTCCATTGTTGGAGTAGGGTCTCATCAGGATTATTCACCTTTGGTTGTGTTCTGACTCTCAGACCTCTTGCTGTGACTCCTTTAACCATATAGGCTTTGAATAACTTATAATGCCACACATTGTTTCTAAGAGATCTCATGTGTTTAGTTAGAGTGGCAAATAATGCTTCACATGTATCATCCTTATTAACTTGTGTGGTTCCATTCTCTGATGTTTGTTCCATCCCAATACCAAAAATTGCCAGGTCCACACAATCAGAGGATAATCTCCTTATCAGATTTGAAATATCCATATTAAGGGGACTAAAAGTTCTAATAAGTATATATGACCCCAGATATATTAATATTGGACAATATCAACCCCTGGCCACCATATCTGGACAATATCAGCCTAGGCTTTATTGTGTCACTTTAATCTGAATCCAGTATTTCTTAGAGGTCTTATATCTCTATATTGAGATATGTATTAACATTCCCAATATATTAAAAAGTCTTACTGAGTCCAACTTCCCACTTCTAGTGTTGAGTCCACTTCATATAATATCTGTGAAGTCGAATCTGCATGATAAATAGCTCTACTTATCATCCATTCAATAAATGGATATAAATCCCATTAAAATATAACAAACTGTATTCAGTAGATGGATAAGATCAGAGTACAGAGCCCAGTCAGTCAAAAAGATATATTAGTGAGCCCAATGTGAATAATACCGGATATGTCCTTAGTATAAATTTGCCTCCCAATATCTAAACTTCTAATGGATACAATATTTATGCCAAAGAAAGCTGATGGAAATAATATGATCTTAATAGATCATGCTGATCTATAAAAATCTATACACTATAGATCCACAATGCAAACATCCACTATATAAGGCTCCCAGCATATATATCACAATTAACATGATAAAGATAGTGAGCACTATTAGCACATTATCTATATGGGGCCCAACTTACAGAAGTAAGCATCTAGAGTGTCTGCCCATAAAGCATAGTCTGCTCTTAATATTATTAAATAAGTCACCCAGTATTAAATTGCTCTAGATAGTGGGTAAACCATTAGTTAGACAGCAAACCATTAATCTCTCAGGCACTTATTCACTTATTATTAGTTTCTATAGATAAATTTAAATGCATCTTCGGTAGCTACCAGTCTAAACTTCGTGTTAACTGTAACAGATTGGGAGGGTGGCCTAATGGTTAAGGTGTTTGCCTTACAAACACAAGGTGCAGAGTTTGAGTCTCACAAGGGATAATTGGCTAGGCTTAAAATGGCTTGCAAGGGCAGGTAGCTTAGTACTAATCTATGAACCTATGAACTTGTAATATTAATCACACATATCGTAATGTTTCCAAACAACAGTTAACATACATGAAATATACATTCTATGAAGTTAAGGAATGAATGGGAAAGATCTCTGAGGGGCAGCTCTCATTTTTTGAATGTATATTTCTTAATGAGTGGGAGTACTGCAGCCTCATTTCTCTGGTACTAGTCTTCCTTCTACAGATACATATATTAATGAATATGACTTTTTCAGATGTACAAAATATTGTTGCTAAAGATTACAGTCAGTGATACCAAACAGATATATTGCATAATGTAACATGTATACAGATCCATATATGTGAGATATTTATTGATTCTGACATGTTAAAATTGCATGGCATGCCTAAAAGTAATCACTTCTAGGTAGCATCTTTACTCGTTACCAAATAAATAAATAAACAAACAACGCTTAAGTAAGGAGCAACATTGAAATAAATGGCCTCTAAGGAAACTATCCTTAATAACTGATATAGTACATCACAGGATGGATATAATAATTTCAGTGATTTTATATATATATATATATATATATATATATATATATATATATATATATATATATATATGTGTGTGTGTGTGTGTGTGTGTGTGTGTGTGTGTGTGTGTGTGTGTGTGTGTGTGTGCATGTATTGGTGAGATATAAGTACACATTTAATACAAAGAGGAAAGCACTATTATGGAAATATTAAATCAATAAATTATATATGGAGAAAAATATACTACTTTTAGAAACATAATTTAAAAACAAGTCTAAACAAACTAAAGAAAACTCCTTCTAAGATGACAAATTAGTTTGATCAAACTATGAAATTAGGCTAGCATCCAAAACAAAGGTGAACAATTTTTTTTTTTTACTTATCTCAGAAAAGTACAGTGAATGAATAATTTTGTGCATCTTTTCCTGAGTTAGCGGCAGGTACCCTGGCAGGTAAATTATTTGCAAGTTTTAAAAAATTAAGGGTACAAGTTGTGTACTTCTGTCCACTAAGGATGACTCTGCAAAAAGTTACAGAGGAAGAATATCCACAATGACTGAAAGGATAAAAAAACTGTTCCATGGGATGAGCTAGTATTATCAAGATTTCACAACCTAATACAAGGAATGATCTGCTGAAACATTTAACATATTCTTGCTAACAAATTCACTGAAACCAGATGCACTCTAGAAGCAAGGCATCAAGCCTTAGTGGTCCTCATGTATGGGTGAGGCACTCAATCAGATCTTAACAATTGCAGACTTGCAAGTCTTATTTTTTCTGTAATTGTATGGAATAAATAAATAAATTTTATCTCAAAAGGCATGGGTTACCTTATACTAATGATTCATAACAATATGGTTGTGTTAAGAGAAGGTCATTTTTACTCAATCAGCTGTAATCTTTGAAGAGGTAACAACAGCTTTAGATGACATATTAACTACATTTGTACAATTTGTAAAGCTTACAAAGGCATTTGATGTGATTTCTTATTCAATTTAGTGTTAACTAAATGGTTAAATGTGTAAAAACAGGATGAAGTGGGTGACTACAAAATACATAAATTGTTATTTCCTCAAACCTACTGAGGTGTTCAGTGGCGTCACTAAATGTCTAAATGCGAGGATAGGTAAAAAAAATCAGGGTAGTGAAATACACATATGAGTGCAAAATTCAGAAATCTGATTAGTTAATTAAGAATGAAAAAAAAGAACATCAAGACAGCCCAGATTAAATCAATACTTGTTATAATAACATCAGCTTAACCTCAACATTGAACAAAACACCTAAGGCCAGATAAACATTACAGAGTACAAATTTATTTAGCATTTTTGTTCTTTCACCAACAGGACTACTTTAGAATGAATAAAACTTAAATCAATTAATTAAAATTAAAAAAAGTATTAGTACAACACCTTTTAAAAATGTATAATAAACAATAAATGATCCTGCTCATACCATAGTTCTTTATAAATCATTTATAAAATGTTTTCTATCCTTTAAAAATGTTTGATATTAATACTCTCATTTCTAATCAATTTTTTTAAAGTCACCTCTGCTATAATCTAGTGGTAGGTGAGTTTTTTGCTTGTTTTTGTTTTTCCTGATGAAGACATTTCATTGTTGAAAAAAATGTTTTTGTTTATACCTAGTGGTAGACCTATTCTACCTAGAATATTACTAGAGCTAAATTTTTAAGCAAGGAAAATAAAGTTAACATATATTTTTAATAATTGTAAAGGCATAAATAAGACTAATTAAAAAAACAGTGTTTAACTATCCATTGCAGTCTACAATACAGGCATTTTTAGATATATGTGAAAAAGAGGTTTGCAGTATGTTTCAAAATAATATCAGTAATAATAAAATGCCATATTATAATTTGACTAAAGTTGAGAGAAATGTTTTAACAAATGTGAGAAATTATAAACACTTTAGATTTATGAAAGTGGATGCATGAATTGGAATGCTGATTATGTATCAAACAGATTACATTAAAAGTATAGAAATCACGTTATCTAATCTGTCAGAATATATAATTGTTACACTGTATGAAATTAACAAAACTAAAAACAAATTCATGTTTTTGTTTGATTGGTTTGAACAAAATTTAATGATTATCATCTGTTTGAATTTTTACACGTGGAACACTCAAAGATAAGTCTATTGTTTTGAATTCCAAAAAAATATAAAGAAAATTATCCTCTTACTTTTAGACCATTAGCATCTGCTCCAAGGAGTGTGACTGAAGGTACTACTGTATTTTTAGATTCTGTACTAAATCCATTAGTTTAACAACAAGAAAGTTATATTAAAGATTCATGGGACTTTTAAAATGAAACAGCCACATATTAATTTAATGGTAGAAAAGAATATATGTTAACCTTGAATGTTAAGTCATTATATACCTGCATACCTCTTGAAATAGGTATAGACTTTTTACATATGTATTTAAGGAAATATACTTTATTTGACACTGATAGAGTAAACCTGATGTGTCAACTTATGGATGGAGAACAATTTTTTTTGTTTAATTGTAAATATTATCAAGAAGTAAAAGGAGAAGCTATGTGTTGCTCCAATCTTTGCTAATTTGGTGCTAGGATATGGGAAAGTGAAATTTTACCTAATGTAAATTTATTTAAGAATGTTAATTTTTATAGATGTTTTGTAGCTGATTTATTTTTATTTGGGACAGTATCAAAAATGAAACTGATGAATTTTTGAAATTGCTGAATGATAGTACTGATTTTATAGAATTTACAATAGGAAGTATAGGTTTAAACATATGCATTTTAGATATTAATCTTTTTTTTAATTTGTAGAAAAACATTTTGAAAGTAGTATATACAGGAAATTATCTTTTGTAAATAATATTTACGTTATTCAAAATATCATTCAGCACATATAAAGAAAAATATACCAAGGGGACAAATGATTAGAATATTAAGACTAACTACCAATAAAGTAAAGTTTAGTGAAGGTATTCAAGAAATTGTTGACATGTTTTATAGTAGAGGGTATAAAAAAGAACTTTTAGTAAAAATTAATGAAGAAATCAAGAGTAAGAGAAAGGAAAACTTTCTACCTATCATTGGAAATGGGTTGTCAATAAAGCTATACAATAATGATGTAGTTAATGATAAAATAGCATTGTACTTTTTATGTCCATGAACAGTGATAATATATGTGACAATCCCTCTCTGGGCCAGTAATCAAGGAGCCTGAATCCTCACCACTGACACTGGAGAGGGATGTTCTCTTGGAATATAAATGGTATGCTCAGTATTTCTGGATGCAGGCCTCTCTGCATCAAGCCAAATTTCCTTTATGAGCACACAGGGAACACACTCAACCCAGGGTCTGGATTTATCTATATCTGCCTCCCTCCAGGTTCCCAATAAGACTCTTCACTGGTAAAGATGTAGGGTTAGGTCCAAGCCAAGTCCTCCAGCACCCTCTCTGTGAACCCAGTGCTTCGTGTCCCTGCCCTAAAATAGCTGACACACACACACACACACACACACACACACACACACACACACACACACACACACACACACACACACACAAACACAAACGCACACACACTCACCTGGGAAAGGCTGGCACAGATTTACCTGCTGTATCCCCTTCTGCACAGAGTATAAGGTAATTATCACTGCCATCAGACACTCCACAATCAAGTACTCTAAGGCCCTTAACAAAGGGTGTCAACATAGTGTCACCAAATAAATATAAACACTCTCAAAGGTTAAGCCACCATAAAGGTTTTAAATATATTTAATAAATAATAAAAGAGCATGAAAATACTGAATATATATTTGCAATAAATCACAGCATTCAAATCACAGGAAACATTGAAAATAACATTGATGGACAGACTCGGACAAATAAAGAAAAATAATATCTAAGCTAAGCTTCACTATATTTTCCTGACTTAATCTAGGAGAAGTACTATTCCCTACTTACTTACTAGAGCAAGGCAGATGATGTAGTATATGGTCCTTCTGGTTGTCAGGCCCAAGACAGAATACTCCATACTCAGAGATTACTCCCTGCAAAATATAATATCCAAGATGGCTTGCAAAATTACCTCATCTTGTCACCTGACTCTGCATTCTCACAGTATCCCCCTTTGAAGCTGAGACAGGAATTTAGCATAGAAGGCTACACTATACATCTAAATGTTTATGGCAGTGCTTGGGGCTTCCCCTCTTTTTACTGAGCTAATGAACAAAGGCTTCTTCCAGAACCACCATCTCTGGTCCTATTCAGCACTGTGGGGTGTCATTCCCTTAGTTTTCTTAAAGAAAACTATCTGGTTCACCTGTCCTGCTAAGCATCTGTACAAATCAGTTCGATATACAAATGACATATAATTAATTACAAAATTCCAGCTAGCTGTACTGGCACAAGTCACACATCCACTGCCCTACTTCTCTTGGCATGGCTGGCAGTACCTCCTACCGTCACACCTCTCCCACCTTTGAAGACTCAAGCTAGTTTTTGAAGTGACCCTTGAGAAACATGGCTTGAGAGAAATAAGCCTATCTGAGAACATGTTACCCCATTCCCTGTTTTGAGACCCAATCTGCATTGGTATTTCTGACCCCAATACAGTATTGTACTGTCATGTCATATGCCTGCAATCCCAAGCTCTACCTTAACAACTTGGCATTTTTCTGGCTGGTCCTATGTAGCCATGATAAGGGATTGTGGTCTGTAACTACAGTGGCTGAAGTTTCTGCAGTGCCCATACTATGGCTAGACATTCTTTTTCTACAGCCTCATAACATTCCTCCCTGGGTTGGAGTCTATGGCTGAGATATACCACTGGGTGCTCTTCTCCATCTGAGGAAACCTGGCTAAGTACAACCCCCACCCCATGGTTTGAAGCATCCACCTACACAACAAATTCTTTGCTGTAATCTAGACTGGCTAACACAGGGGGTCCTCTCAAATACTATACTATAATACTATAACTGGGGACACAATTTCTATGATATGTTACTGTCCTTAAGAATGCCCTCACCTGCTATTTGATAACAGGGACAGGCCATGCCTGAATGGCTTCCACTTTGGCAGGTTCTACCTTGATCTTACCACTCTCACTCTATGTCCCAGGTAGGAGACCTCTGCTATA
Organism: Protopterus annectens; assembly: GCF_019279795.1. Lineage (NCBI taxonomy): Eukaryota > Metazoa > Chordata > Ceratodontiformes > Protopteridae > Protopterus > Protopterus annectens. The sequence continues at coordinate 1,295,575,342 of NC_056725.1, read as the reverse complement.
CCCACCAGACACTTACTGGGCTTAATGGTCAACCCTGCCCTTTAGAGTCTGCCCAGCCCCTCCCTGACATGCTTGAGGCAGTCTTGTCAGGAATGGCTGTAGATGGCAATATCATCCAGGTAAGCAAGGTATAATCTCCTGCTCCTGCTAGGATATGATCTGCCAGACTCTGGTAAGTCTCTGTGGTATTTTTCATCCCAAAGGGCATATTTGTGAACTCATACAAGCCAAAAGGAGTCTCAAAGACTGACCTCTCTCTAGTGTTGGGAGTCAAAGGCACTTGCTAGCAGGCCCTGATCAGATCACTAGTGGTCAGATACTTAGCCCCACCCATCTTCTTCTAAGGATTCATCTGTCCTAGGCATGGGGTAAGCATCTGACTCTGTGTGACTATTTAGTCTTCTGTAGTCCAAACAGAACCTGCTGTTGCCATCATTGTTTAGTACCAGCACCACTGGGGAGGCCCAGGGACTGCTGGACTTCTGGATTACTCCCAGTTCCAATATCTCCTGTATCTCCTCCCTCAGAGTCTGTCTGACTTGCTCAGGCACCCTGTAAAGGGCCTGCTTGATAGGTGTTTGAGGCCCTCTATCCACATGGTGCTGCACCAGTTGGGTGCACCCTGGTATCCCAGTGAACATGTCTCCAAACTCTTGTAACACTGCTCATATTTCTCAAACCTGGGTCAGGAATAGCCAATGGGACATTGTTACCCCTTCCACTGAGGTGTCAGTCTGAGCTTCACTGAGGAAATCAGTCACCAGAACCCCCTCATATTCCTCCTGCCATTCACTGCAAATACTCAGCATAAGGGCCTCCCTATCATGGTAAAACGTCATCATGTTAACATGGTACAATTTGTGCCCCTGCCTCCTGCCTAGCAGCTCTATCATGTAGCTAATATCACTGGCCTTCCTTACCACTTTGAAGGGTCCCTCCTAAGCTGCCTGTAGCTTATTGTGTCTGACAGGAATAAGCATCATTCCCTGCTTTCCCACAACAAACTCTCTGGCTTGAGCATTCCTGTAATACCAGACCTTTTTCTGCTGTTGGGCTCCTGCTAAGTTCACCTGGGTCAAGCCCATGAGCTCCCAAAGCCTTGTCCTGAGGTTTAGGACATAACCTATAACAGACTTCTTGTGGAATTCACACCCACCCTCCCAACATCATGAATCAAATCTACAGGTCCCCTCCTCCTATGCCCATACAACTCAAAGGGTGAAAAATGTGTGGATTCCTGGGGCACCTCCCTGTATGCAAACAATAGCTGGGGCAAATATTTATCCCACTGTCTCTCTTAAACTGGTCTGCAAATGCCCATAGCATGGTCTTTAGCATAGGGTTTAACCTCGCAACAAGACCATTAGTGTGGGGGTGGTAGGGGGTAGTCTTTAGGTGCTTCCCCCCACAGTGGTCCCACAGACAAGCCAAAAGGTCTGACATGAAATTGGCACCTCTGTCAGTCAGTATTTCTCTCAGGAAACCTACTCTGCTGAAAATCTTTAGCAAAGCATTTGCTACCTTCTCTGCCTCAATAGAGGACAGAACCAATCTACTACCACTAGGATATACTTCTTCCTTGTGGAACATGGGGTACTCTGAGGCCCCACAATATCTGCAGATACCCTCTGAAATCACTTCTCAATCACAGGCAAAGGCATCAAAGGAGCGTTAACCTTGTCTCCTGCCTTGCGTACATTTTGGGATTGTTCACAGGTCCTGTAGTACCTTATTACATCCTTGGCAATCCTAGGCCAATAAACGTTCTGCACAATACATCTTTTGATATGCTTTATGTCCATATGACCTGCAAAAGGAATGTCATGGACTATGGCTATGGCTAGAAGTGCCAGACGGGTAGGCTCTGGGCACTACCAACTGCTGTATTACCTCTGCTTCTAGCCCTCCCTCAGGGGTCCACTCTCTATACAGCAACCCTTTTTTCCACTATACAGACTCTCCTTTTCCTTGAGAATCAGGCACCTTCTTAGCTACCTTCCTCAAGCCTTGGAATGTTGGCTCTGAGAGCTGAGCCTGTCTCAACTCTATCTTTGTGGTGCCTCACTGTCAGCCTGAGTGCTACCAGTCAAGGGAACATCAGTACCTACCAGCATTTGTGGCTCATCTTCAGGCTCACTGCTACAGAGTAGCCCCCTCCCTGAATTAGCCACATCACTAGTCCTGGCTTCAAGGATGTGTTATGTCTGGGTCTCCCCCAGGCTATCAGACCCATATGCCTATCTCCAAGACTGACTGTGTGTCACTGTATGCACACAAGGTACTGCATTATCAAAATCATTCCCTATCATGACATCTGCAGGGATATTCTCAAACACACCTACTTGCTTGCTTACTTTTCCACCCTCCAGGTCCAGGTGAACCCTGGCTAAATGCATCTGGAATAGGCTCCCTCCTAAAGCTCTGACTAGAGTGGACTGCCCAAGCAAGTACTGTTCCTCTTTAACCACAGTAGGCTTCACAATGGTTATATCACAGATAGTGTCTGTCTGTTTTCCATCCACCAAGATAGGATACAAACTCTGCTGGTAGTTTGGTATCCCTGTGGTATCCAGACAACTTACCGCTAAGCTCCTCCTCCTTTTGTTCCTCACCTTCCCTCCATAAACATCTATATGCTATATGGCCCCACTGGTCACATTTAAGACAGTTAACCTTCGATTCTGGCCATGTACCTGAACTAGTGGCTTCCCCTGTTACTGGCGGACTCTCTTGGGATGGTTGAGGCTACACACCATGGGTTTCCTTATACCCCGGTGCAGTGTCAGTGGCACAGCAGATAGCACACTCACCGTCTGTGTAGAAGGCTGTGGGTTCTGTTCCCTCACCACGTAGATTAATGGCTGATAATGCAGTGCAGCATAAGGGGGCTGCTGTCCTTCAGATGAAACATTAAACTGATGCTCCATCTGCTTGAGTTGATGGCACCTCCAGTGCATGGAAAAGACTTACCAGCATCTATCAAAAGAGTAGAGGACATTCCCTGATGCTGAGATAGCATGTCATTACCCTTATGATACATGTGCAGAGACATAATGTGTTTTCCGGTAAGAAGTCTCAGGGAAGTTGATTAGTGCAATGAGCTATGACACTTGGTATACATTAAATTATATCAGTACTTCATGCTATAGAAACACTATATTAAGACATCTCCATGGGATTTTCTACACATTGAAGCCATTTAGAAAGTGTTCTTTGCCTTTTTTTCTGTGAGGGCAATGTGGGCAACTTTCCTCCCCTTATGTAGTGGGAACAGCATCTCAGAATTTGGAAGTAATTTAGTCATTAGAATGGGCTGTCCCTTTGAAGGAATGATGTGTGTACATGTTTCATGTAAGAATGATTTCTTAGTGACCTGCAGGTCACTGCTCACCTGCAGGCCAAAGTGGGGATTAGTTCTACCTTTGTTTGTGTTTGCCCTCTGTAATAGAATACTTCACAAAATGTGGAGAGGGTCAGCTAATTTATGGTAGGTGCAAATACAAGCAGTATGCTCTTTTGTGGGATGATTCTGTAGACATGGGTTGTGGAGCAGGAGATAAGGTATTCATTTAGGAGGAGGAGCATGCCCCAAAAGATGCAGCACAGGAAAAGAATTTGTGGTCTTACCTCTTGGTTGCATCTTCTCTTAAATACAGAATTTATGCTTGGACACACTTTCCAAATTATTTATAACCCCAGACTGATTTCATAAATTATTTTTACAGATCTCCTCAGATTGTTGGAGCTGTCAAAAGCCTTTTCTTGGGTCTTACAGGCACATTTGTTTTGGGACTGCTTGGCAGGCTGGTAGCTGCTCTTTTGGAATTACTTCACTTTTTCATATTGTCTAACTGCTACCAATGTTTTCACTAAGACACTAGTGGGACATGGGAGAATGTGTGCCATATTGTAGATTGTACTGGCATTAGCCAAGAAGGTCATTTTAGGTAAAGGGAAATCGTCAGCTCCTCCATCACTGTGGGATTAAAGGGTCATAGTGTATCCATTGTATCACAATGAACATAAGTTACAGCTAGAAGGGCAAAGATGCAGAAACATTCTGAATAAATAGGCTCCTTTTATAGACACTGGGGATCAACTGCTTGGGATTTGTGAGGGAAAGATTTTATGTAGGTTCAGTTCCCTATCAGCCATGGAGATGCCTGTTGTCCCAAATGATGCAAAATTAAACTAATGCTCTTAAATACATTGATTTTATGTTGTTTTGTTGTAAGTGTGGGTTAAGGGTTTGCAAGATATTAAGAACTGCAATGAGGTCCAGTTTTCCTTCACAAAAGAGGCCCTCCCCCTACACCCTCGTGAGAGTAGAGTGTAGCTAAGGACTTATCTTATCTCGGACTTATCTGAGTGGTGAATGTTGGCCCAGGGCCCAGTGTAGTGTGCAACTATTGCTCAGAGTGTTTGAAATCAGATTAATTTCATTGCTACTTGTTGCCTGCATTAGCTCGGGTTTGCATGGTGCGCACCACCCGCATAACCATGCATTACCATGCAGTGGAGGATATCATTGGTGGTTATAGATGCAAACTCTTAGACAGATAATTTTCCCTTAGTCAACTGCTTGTGCTCCATTGGAGGTTTCTTGCTGTTGTGCTTCACTGCCTGGTTAGACACTCAGCTGAGACTCTGAGGTTCCTCCGCAAGTCTTACTCATTAGGCCCCTTGCAGTTTATAACTTTTTCGTGTCCCCTAATTGTATCTGGGTCTTAGTGATGTTGATTATTATTAATTGATTTATTGATTTTTTTAATTATTTCACTCTTTTGTATAAAATGGCTGCAGCTTTGATTGTTAAGCATTCCGTGAAGGCATTGTGGCCGAGGTACCAGAAGCAATTTACATTAAAAGATTTGCAGCATTCTGCCTTGCTCCATGTGTTATTATTTGTCTTCTAGTCCCTTCCCTGTTACTGACCACAGTATGTCACCTAGCATCATGAATGGACAATTTCCCACCATTTCTCCAGCCAACCCGATTGACATGGGTATCCTGAGGCAATGTAGCAATTGCCTCATGTACACTGACAAACCACTTTTACTAATTCACACAAATTCAATATCGGAGAGATGCATCTATATTAAGAATCTAGAATCTAGGCTCTCTTACTCACAAATCAGCATATCTGATACTCAATCAGATACTAAGCAGGTTATCAGCTCACACACTTCACTTCCTGCACCATCCATGCATACAACACTAGAAGCCTACCTAAAGATCAGAAACCTCCAAACATAAACACACTTCATTTAATACATTCCCAACTAATCACAGTACACATACAAACGCACGGACCAGTGTCTCACCAAATATGCCCCTAAGGCAAAACACAAAATCAAATGTTTTAGTCATAGGTGACTCCATTGTAATACACACTGAAGTCCTACTCACCAGGTTGGATAAGGAAAAGGTCATGGTCAGCTGTCTGTCAGGTGCCAGGATCTGCCACATCATGCATGCACTAAAGTCTCTCAACAACAGGCACTGTTATGACTCTGTCATAGTCCATGTTGGAGTGAATGATGCACCTCACTGGACTATATGAAGAGAGGCATAACTGAGCTCTCTGATTATGTGTCCCAGGCAGGTATGTCCCTAGCCTTAAGCAGCATTCTGCCTTCACCTAGGATGATACTTCTATACAGACAAAAAATGACTGACTTCAACAATTGGCTTAGTTTCTGGTGTTATTCTAAGGGGATCCAGTACCTGTCAGCCTGAGATGATATGGTTGATAGACCATGATGCTTTGCCAGAGATAATCTCCACCTGCCACCTCTGGGATTTTGGCTACTGGTTAAGGCTCTTGCCTCCCCTATAGTGCCTTTTTTCAGGCAAAGTAACAAAAACAAAATGCTTGACGTTAAAATATACTCAAAAAACAACCTTAAGGTTATGCTGCTAAATGATAGGAGTCTAAATCTGAAACTTCACTCACTGAAAGCACTCATCATCTTGAAAGATGTGGACATCTATGCAGTCATAGAGACCTGGTTCAAGGCCACAGAGAGTACCCCAGCCATACTGAGATATAATGCCTTCCACACATTCAGACCACAAAATGAACACATGAAAACTTAAAGACAAGGAGTATCAATATTCATCAAAGATAAATACACCTCCAGACTGGTTAAACAGAATGATTCCCTGGAGTTACTCCATGTGCAAATAACTATTAGGAAAGACTCCTCTCTAAGTTATCGTCAGCTATAGATCCCCTTCCATGAACCATGATATCCACACTGCCTACTTTGATCTACATGAGTCACTCAAAATACAGCCAAACACCTTGGTTATGAGGGACTTTAACTACCTACCCATAGGTTGGGTAAATTATACATGTACAAACACACTTGCCAAAAGTTTCTTGGACTTCATGAATTGAAATGCCTTGGAGCTGATAGTTAGCACCCCCACAAGGGGCCCAAACATTCTAGACTTGGTACTTACCAACATGGTAGAACGGTGCACCACCAAAAGTGTGCAGCCCTCCCTGGTGAAATCTGATCATAAATCAGTCTCTTTTGAAGTAACGACAGCATCATACTCCCCCCAGGAGAAATAAAGCTAAAAAACTTCTCCAAAGCCAACTACAACCTCTTACAAGAAGGCATTACTAGCTTCAAAGCTCTTGTTCCCACTGACGGCAAGGATATCTATACTGGGATATACACAAATGCATTGTATAAACATCTATAAAATTGTATTGACTCAGCTGTTCCGATAGGACCAAAGCAAGACACTCAAGAAAAAACAAGCCTACCTGGTGGACATCCACCATAAAAAGGTAATATAATAAGAGGAAGAAATTGCCTAAGAGCAAGAAGGAACAATCTCAGAATTGGAAGCACACCCTTCTCAGTTTGAGCAAGTAAATAAGACATCTTGTAAAGTCCTCTAAAGCTAACTAAGAATCTAGATTAGTATCCCTAGCTAAGGGTAACCATAAGGCATTCTTTAGCTACATCCAAAACCTTAAAGGAAAAGCCCAGATTTGTGCAGAACTGGTAGTGAATGGTATCACATATTCTGAACCAGTAGAAGTAGCTAACCTGCTAGCAGACAGGTTCAGTGAAACCTTCTCCCCCTGCCCCCACCACATATACCCCAAAACATTCCTACCATCTGTTCTCCACCTAGTATCTCTAATGATCAGGTCTTAACCACTCTTGCCAAGCCAAAAATACAGCCTCTATGGGGCTTGATAACATCCCAGACTGTGTTTTCAATGGTTTAAAACAGGAGTTAGCAACACCATTGGGTACTCTTTTCAACCATAGCCTAAACACTGGATTTGTCCCTGCTGAATGGAAAACAGCTGTTGCTGTCCCCTTGCACAAGGGGTGGATGTGTGCATCCACTGATCCTTGGAACTATGGGCCCATTAGCCTAACTAGCCTTATCTGCAAGGGAAAAGAGAGAATCTTCATGGACCTTATAAACAAGGATATATGAGACCTTCAAACACTTGACCTAACCCAGTTTGGTTTTGTTAAAAGGAGATTCTGCCTGTTGAACCTAGTGGACTTCTTTGATATTGTCAACAAAGCCCCAGATGAAGGGAAATCTGTGCATGTGGCTTACCTAGACTTGGCCAAGGTCTTTGATAGAATTCCCCACTCAGACAGCATTGAAAAACTCACCCAGCTGGGGGTCATCCCATATACTGTTAGGTGGGTTGCAAACTGGCTCACCAACAGAACACATACAGTCAAACTAGGGGACTCCACCTCCACCAGTGGACCCGTTACCAACAGTGTTCCACAGGGATTGATGCTGGGGTCCCTATTTTTTTGAATCTATTTCTCAGAAGTACAGGCAAAAACAAAAGGTCTGTGGCTGACAAAGTTTGTTGATGACTACAAGCTGGCAGCAATCACCGAGTCCGCAAATGATGTCAACATTCTACAAGAAGGACTTACACAAACCAATGATTGGTGCCAAAGTCATGGTCTTAAACTCAATGCAAAAAATTAATTATCATCTCTTTTGACAAAAACAATGTCCCTGCAGATTACCATATTAATAACAACACCCTAAGGTCTAAATCAGTGGTGAGAGATTTGTGCACACAGGTTGACAGCAACCTTACTTTTGATCACAATGTCTCCATGGTGGTAAGGAGGGTCTATATTAGATCACTGAACGCTTAAAAAAGTGAACAGTGATTAATCTACCCTATGTAAGCAAAAGCTTACAATTTCAAACTGTCAGAACAGTGATTTTTTTTCCTAGGAAAAAATCGCTGTCCCAACAATAAAAATAAATAAATAAATAAAACACTTTAAACATTACATTAAGTGGGGGGGCCTTCACTTTACCCCCACCACCCCCCTACTTAAATATACCAACTCCGAGATTGCACTATAGTGCCAAAAATGGCAAAGTAATGAAGTGGCCAAAGCAAATTCTTTCCCAGGGAAATAATTTGCTTAAAAGCCACTTTGCTCTTTTGCTGTTTGCATCCTTTGAGTTCAACCAAGATGCATTTGAAAGAATGCATCTTCAGTCTTCTAAAAGGGAACCGGTAAGGAAGGCCTTCTACACTGCTCACCTTAAAAGCAAGGGCATAGCTTCCAGAACAAATTAAATTATAACCCCCCCCCCCCGTGCTCCTCCCTCATCAGGCCAATAATGAAGTACAATGCTCCCTTTGATATGTACCTTAACAGGCACCTGCAACAACTGGAGAGATCTCAAACGTTCCTCTCAAAGAAACTTCAAGGTCTTCAGCACATGTCTTATGTGGACAAATTAAAATCATTGTCACTATAGTCTGCATCGTATAGACTATTCACAGTTAACACGTGCCTTGCATACAGAGCAACCTCTGATCCTGCCTTAATGGAAATGCTGCAGATTGGTAAGATAAATGGTACACAATTTACTCACTCTAGGGAACCTTAGCCTAGCATGTGACATCAACAGGACTTGCTGGACAGTCAGATATGTCAGATATGCCTGTCCTCTGAAATAAACTTCCAATACAAGTTAAATAGAGCCCCTCATTAACCTTTTTTAAGTGTAACTTGGACAATTGGATTGGAAACTGCAAATTCATCCCAGGGGTTTCACCTGTGTCCCTCTTGGATAGGCACAGTTGGTGCTGATTTAGATCCACTTATAACATAGACCATATCTCTAGACCATTAAGGGAACAAGGGTTGAACTTGGCTAGGCTTGCAAGGGCCCTAGGACCATTAGCCTGGTAACCTCCTATGAACCTCTGAACCTATAAACAATGTTTTAAGTTCAAATATTTCACAAATCCTAGCTCAGCTTACCCATTTTACTACTTCTGCAAATGTCTGAACAATGTGCTCATTTCTGACCAAGCAATAACATCTATCATTTATGCTGAATGCTGGAACATATTTATCTAGGTATTTAAAAGCATAGGGTAGATTAGGGATTTCAAACTCAGAGGGTCCTGGGTATCACATGAATTTCAGTACACCTCCAGACCAGCTGAGGGTTAGCAACCAAACGAAAATCTCAAAATAGCTTCAGACTACATTCAGCCATAAGGTGACCATCAAGTAGAATGGACAGTGTAGTATATTTATACAGCCAATGTAAGGAGATAGTAGATGACAGAGTCCCTAGATAAAACCACACAGACACTGGTGCAACATGCAGCAGTCCTCGTAGACAGCGAAAGGAAGTCAGAACTGAACCCTGGAATTGTGAAGAAAACATGTTATCACTACACCACTGTACCATCTAGCTGCCATGGATTCTCACCCCTTTCAGAAGTACTGATATGACAATTTTTCTCTACATGTACTAAACAGCCTGATTGTCATGGTGATCAGGCACTTTTATCTGTTGCTCAAAGCTCAGTCATGTGACTGCCTGCACTGCCTACAGTTCTCAACCTTCATATCCTAAACTGAAAAAATCTTTCATTAAAGGAAAACTCTTCCCTCTCCTACAGCTTAACTCAATGTTTAGGTTATTTTCTCCTTACAATTAGAGTTGCCAGCTTTTCATATCAAACATTCTGGACATGTACAGAAAAGTATCCATCCTGTAAGTTGCCATCATGTCATCCAAGCCATGTCCAGTCAGTGAACCTACACTGAGTGTAGCCATTTTTAGTTCATGTTAAGCAGGTTGATTGGTTTTACATCCAACTTTCACTCAATGGAGCTATCCTAGGTAACTAACCTGGGCAACTGGACAATGACTGTCTAGTAGCATATTGACCCAGGGTTGCTGGGCTTTATGGCAGGCACACACTGACATAGAGGCTAATAGGGACACATAACCCCCCCACAATTAGCATGGGTCCCCCGGCATAGGTTGGTGTAAACCATGTCCTCAATCCACTTATAACTGGCAAATACACATGGCCATTTGGCAACATTAATCCACACGACTGATTGCCTAGAGCCATATTTTACACCATTGAGTGTCTAGCCCTGCCACACCACTCAATCTGTGATCTGTGTTCTCCTATCATGAGGATACTGTGCACCACAGTAGTTGCCCAAAGCTGTTGGTTTATATAACTCTTCCCCTATAGGGCACCATGTAGAGTCTATGTTGCTGCCCACAACTCCATTTGTTTGATGAATTTGAGATGGAAAAACTCAGCGTGTTTTACAGATGTGGGAGGAACCCTACAGAGATACAGGGAGAACATGCAAATTCCAAACAGGAATTGGACAGACCTCAAGATCCAACTTTGTGCATGGGAGGTGAAGACCTTAACCATTATGCCAATTGGTTTCCTTGACATATTCTCAGTTACAACCACTATACATCACATATAATCTTCTATACAGCAATTGTCAATCCAACATTACACACAGTGATCAATTCCTCTGTTCCATTAAACCTCATTCTTCCTCCAAAACATTATTCTGCATGCATTGTTCCCACAATTCCCATTTTTTATCTGTAATGTGCTCCTACCATTTTTCTAAAGATCCTATTTCTAGTTCTTTTATCTTTGTTTCTATCTTCACTTCTTCAAATACATTTGTTTAAGACTTTGATTTCCAACTTCTAGTAATTGTTTTTTTTTTGGCAGCCGCCACAATTAAACTTAACAAGGGCTTACTATATCTAGACAATTCAGATCCTGTATCCCAGCTCAGAAAATCATTTCCTTAGTTACACCAATTTGCTCACCTAGTATTTCTGACAGAGTTGTCTATAGAGAATTTATAAAGCCTGCCAACGCATTACAGTCCCAAAAAACATATTCATAATTATCTCTTTCTTCTCCATCACATCATACCTCCAACATCTGCAATCTAGCTGAGGAAAAATGCTTTGGAGTCTGCTTGGGGTATAAAAATATCTATGCAAAGAATTCCAAGCAAAAATTCTAAATCTTTTAGACTTTCTTTCATATTTTGAAGCTGTAGACATATCCTCCCATTGATTTATTTGTGAATTGCTTATCCTCTCTCTCTCTCTCTTCCCAGTCTTTTCTAACCTCGCATTTTCCACTGATTGTGTAAACTAGCCTAACAGCAGAAGTAACAGTATGATTAAAACACACAGGCATGAAATATGACAACAGTGACAACAGTATACAAAATGCAAAAGTTGCTTGTTTGGAAAGTATGCCAGCTTAGCTAGCATGTTTTATACAACTTTATTATAGGGATGGCATATGTCAACATCTTTCTGTCAAATATCTGTACATGTTTACCTAGCATGTAGTGATTTCACTCACTTAAGTACATCAGAAATATGTCCAATAGCTTTTATTTGTCGCTTTCCTGCTACATACCATGTGATGCCACAAATTAAATGATTATTTAATAAAAGCATAAATAAACACTTTAAGGAGCCCAGTTAGTGGCTGCAAAGTATCAGACCACTTCATCAACCTGCAAATAAATGTAAAACAGACAAACGGTTGTAAACGTCCACCCACCTGCATTTTCATCTAGAGATTCCAGTGGCTATTCTTTGACTTCATCAACCTGCAGGGTGTTACAAAAGCCAGAAACTGGTCCAGATGCTATATGATATGATTGACTGCATATGGGAGAAAAAGTGCTGGTTTGCCCATTCCAGCACTTCAGATAAAACTACAACCATTTAATGCTAACAAAAACCATGAGGTTTCTTCGGATGACACAAGCAAACAAAATTACTGAATCTCTACCACTCCTTCTTAATAGACAACAGAAAATAAGTCAGAGCTGCAAAAAAGTTAAAACTACCCCAGCAAGCACCAGGAGAAAGGCAATAACCAACCTGTGTACAAGGTTTGATCTTGACCTCTGGAACTCACAGAACATTTGCATCTATTGGTTAAAAGTTTCACACAACTGCTTTGCTTTGGACGTATGTATCACATGGCAGAAACACCAAAATAGTAGTTAAGTTTAATAGGAAAAATACTTTGCAACTTTCCTGTTAATATTAACAAGACGACAGACAATTGATTTTATTTTTTCTGGATAGTTCGCTGTCTGGAAAAGGCAGTCTCCATTTGCTGGACAATGTCCTTTAATTCTGGACAGTCCAGAAGAATTCCAGACAGTTGGCACACTTCCCTACAATATGGTTACAGTATTGTGCAGGTACCAGAAACCTACTTCTACTTCTTAAGACTTTTATTTCAAAGGAAGGGAAAGCCCACCTACTTTTTTTAACCTTAACTTCTCACATACTTTGCAGCAAAATTTGTCTCTGCCTGCATGACATATAGACACAGTTAAACCTGTAGTTTACCTTGCAAGTTACTGCTGTCTGTCTTAGATGAACAATTTATCCTGCTAATGACAGGAACACAGCAACTGATATACATGAAAAGAAAAGCTGTGGAACTGTTTCCCACTGTTTTTTTGCAGAGTGGAGGAGAACTTAACACTCCAATTTCATAGCAAACCCAACCAATTAAATCAGTCAGGGGTTTAAAGTCAGTTGTCACCTCTTCTGACAAATTGACATAAGCATCAACACAGTGTTGAAATGTTTTAAATGTTGGTTATTTGTAACAGTTTATATGTTAAGTAACTTAAATGTAGTGTCAAAAATTTCTGTGACATTTAAAGAAAAGTCAGAAAATATTTTTCTTGTAAAATATCAACACATTTACCATTTTCAAGCCCCTCCCACCATGCACAAGACAGCACTGCAGAAAAAGAAACAAGTGGAAGCCCTATCAACTAGGTGCACTGATAATGTTCATAAAAAGTTCTTTCATGCTTTTTTGTGACATCCTTCCAGACGGAGATGCATATGTGGTACACGCAGATTCTTCAATTTCTGAATCCCTTGTTTTTGGATATTCACTTACATATATATGTGTGTGTGTGTGTGTGTGTGTGTGTGTGTGTGTGTGTGTGTGTGTGTGTGTTTATGTATAGATACACACAGTTACACAAAATTTCCATTTAGATTTGTTTTTCATTAAAGGACATGTAGTACACACACAGGCATATAATCTAGTTCTCGGTTATACACACATTTGTGTTTTTGTACATGTATTTTATATATGTATATATATATATATATATATATATATATATATATATATATATATGTGTGTGTGTGTGTGTGTGTGTGTGTGCAGTATGGGTGTGTACAGTTTGTTCTTTATAATAAAATTAACATAGTAAAGTTAAGCATTATTAATGTATACATGCTAGTAAGTGTTGCTTAATGTTTCACTTATTCACTGTCACACATTGGCTATATGTTGCACATGCAATCTTTGTCTATGTCTATGTCAGTATTTTTTCTTTGTATTGCTAAGTACATTTAGCACTTATTATCTTTGCCAATGTAGCCCGAGTTGTGGCTGAAAAGGGTCCTAGACCAGTTCACTTTCCTAGTTAACAAATTATAAAAAATAGATATAGAAAAAAAGGGGGTGAACATGACAGAAATAATTGAGGAACTAGTAAGGCAAATTTTAATTCTGCATCATTCATTCGAGAGAAAAAAACTTCCCACTGAGGCATTGGGAAGTAGCAGACAGATTTATTTTGTAGTTCTACTACTTGTCATTTGTAAATGTACAGCAAGGATCATTTACTGCAGTGAGAGTTTTCACACCTCAGTATGAGAGTGTGGAGGAAGGTCTGTCAGTTCTTTTAGAACTACAAAATAATCCTTTTACAAAAGTCTGCTATGTACCTACTTTCTTTTGAAGAAAGTAGCTAACAGCTACTTATAGCATAGAACAAGCTCTGAGACACATAAAATGAGGCTCAGTCAGGGAAAGAGAAGTAGCTCTGTTACAGAAGGTGTGTTTAGATGACAGTGCTTCTCAGTCCTGCCATTCTACATTAATGGCATGAGTAAACAACACCACTTCCTTATGTCTAGCATGACTCATATAAAGAGGACTTAAAATGTATTCTGGGAAGAAGGAATCAAAGTAAGAAAACAATATCACATTACCAAGGCAGGCTCCATCATCCTCTGTTTTGAGGGAAACACATTAAAATTATAAGCACCTGGAGTAATTTTGAGGCATTAGAATAGCTTAGAAAGCAAAGACACAAAGAAAAAACATGTTTTTTGAGTTCTAAGGTGGAGTGTTCCTTTAAAACAAGGACCACTTTCAGAGTTAGACCATAACATTAAAGCAGAACTTTAAGACTGTATGAAGGATAGGAACTTTATCCTCTATGAAGAATGGAGAGGATGTATAAGACAGAAATACTGATTCTTGACAAAGCTGTTAAAACAGTAACACTCACCAAATCATACCAGACCAGCTAGATACTATGTTTATTTACTTCTTAGTAATCAGAAAAGGTAAACCATCTTATTCTGATAACTAAATAATGAAGCCAATATTTTAAAAGTGTTCCTGATAATTTTTGGCCATATCCCCAATCAACTTGGTGAAGGACATACCGACCCTGTACTTAATTGCTGGTGAGTCACTAATTGTACTCACTAGTTATAATGGATACATTTCTGTAGACAATCAAATGAAACAACCTTTCAAAATAAAAAAAAAATAACAACATAAACTAATTTGATAACAGATAAGGACCCTTTAAAGTAAATTGAGCCAGAAGTCTCTAATGAAATGTTATTTCCACTAAACTACCTGTGAAACTGACACCATGTTTTCGATTATTAAGTTGAAACAATCAGCCAGATCAACATCTGCCTGAATAGGCAATACCTAAGGTACTTCCAGCTGCTAAACTGGGTATCTGGGTATCTGTTTCTGTAGAAATGGATTTCTTGGATACTATACTGTAGATTAGTATTAGCACTGTTATTTTTTATGTACCTGATGTCTTTGGCAAATAAAACAGGCTTTTAGTTCTATCTAACCATCTCCTTTCCTCGTTCCTAATCATCTCTAACTGTTTCTTATGTTGTATTTGTTTAGCCGCTGGCCATTATGCCCCTATTGCACATTTAGCTCATCCAGGTTATTAAAGCTTGCCTGTCTACCTGCAATATATTTTAATATTTCCCTCTCCCCATTTACTACACATTGTTTTCAGATGTCTGAATATTTCCTTCCTCCATTTATTACACATTGTTTCTAGATGTCTGTGTGTTTTGTGTCATACATTCTTTCCCCAGACATTTTCTCCCTACAGTTCTCTTTCATTCACCTTGTTCAAACCATATTCCCCTCTCTGAATAATGTTCTTTTGTTTGCTTCCCAGAAGTCCTCCCAGATCATGTGTGACAATTTTTTGGCATTCTCTTACATTTTTCTTTTTTCCTCTTATTGAACACATTTTGTAATATGAGAAGGTTCGGTACGGATGTGGGGCAATTCCCATTACCCAGAACGCTATCTTACTTTGCTTTGGTTATTCTGTGACACTTTTCTGCTTCCACCACCTTTGTATTTTCTTCTTAATTTCTCTCAGACCCTCACCTCTGGGTTTATAGTTAGCATTCTTAGGATACAGTGCAATAACAGACTCACCATCATGTGCACTGCATTGATTATATCCAATGCAGTATATGTTTTATTATTCTATTTTTCTGGTTCATCTTGTATTTTTTCTTTCATTCTGTTAATGTTTCCCTTGATGGCATCTCTCACCATTGTTCCAAAAATAAGGGTTAAGTAGTTGGGGTATCATGATTCTTCTGTTACTTCATACATCACCATATCTTCCCCTCTGTCCAGACAATGCTGGTTTTCTTTTCTTTTCTTTTCTTTTCTTTTCTTATTTTGTGCATTTTCAAACTTGTTGAAAACTGGCATCATCATTTCTATTGACACTTCTGTATCTGATTATAACAATATACAACCATTTGTGCATAGAGGAAATTTGGATTGTATCCCATTTCTATCTTTTAGCTCCCCTCATCATATTATTTTATTTTATTTGCAGTTTGTTTACCAGGATGGTCCATTGGGCTGAGTGGAGCCCGTTTTCAATTGAGTCCTGGGGAGAAAAGCTCCAAAAATACAAAGTATATAATACAAAGTAAATAATATAATAAACAAGTTATTAGAAATACAGAAGTACAGGTAAAAACATGGTATTTGAGGGTGCAATTTAGTAAAAATGCAAAAACAGAAATAAAAATCATAAGTAATATTTACAACTATGTTAGTTTTTACAAATGCAAAAATTCAAATTAAAACAATAAGTAAATATTTACAAATATATTTGTTCCTACTGAAGAACTATAACAGTAGGGACAATGAAAACATAGGTTGCATGTGGGTGAGGAAGTGAGCTAAGGCAGAGAGGGAAGAGTTAGTGGAGGAAGTGAGGAGGAGGATAGTTTGGCGTGGAGAGGGAAAGGAGAGAGTGAGGGAGGCAGGGTGAGAAGAAGGTGGATTACTAATGGAGTTTATGTAGGATTGGAGCAGGAACATTCCCAGTGGGATGTTAGGTGTGCATGAAGCAAGGTTTTAAAGGAAGAGAGGCTGCCAGTGGTACGAATAAGAGGTGGCAGTGAGTTCCAGAGGAGTGCTAGAGAGAAGGACAGTAGATGTTTAGCAGGTGGGTGGACAGGTTTGCGCAATTCAATGAGATTCTGGGTGTCAGATCTTAGGAGTCTATCAGGTAGGTGCATTTTAAAGGTAGAGGTGAGAGAGGGGCAGAGAGAGGGACTGAAAATGAGTTTGTGAGCTTGGGTGAGTTGAATGTAGGTAAGATAATTGGGCAACTCTAGCCAATTCAGTTTGTGAAGTGCAATACAATGATGGGTGTAGGATATGTAACCTGTGGAAAACTTGGAAATTTTGTTGTAACAGGAGAGTTTTCTCTTGAGGGAAGATTGTAGGTTAGTAAGGAGTGGGGCACCATATAGGAGAGAAGGGATGAGGTATGTGGTATGTGGTAGAGAGAACAAACTTGGTAGAGGGAGAGAGGTAGCGATTGTGGCGATAGTGCATACCAAGTTTCTGGTGTTTTTTTATATTCATTTGTAGGTGGGTATCAAACTTAAGCTGATCATCAAAAAGGACACCTAGAAGTTTTGCATCGGATACTATTTTGAGAGGCGCATTATTCTGACTGATGATGGAGAATGAGTTTTTGTCTATGGTGGTGATTTTAGAAGGGGTGAATATCACAAGTTTAGTTTTTGACTTATTGAGTGCTAGGTGATTATCTAGCATCCATTCTTCAGTAGAAGAAAATGCATCTTTGGTTAATTTTATGAGAGTGGAGGTGGAGATGGCAGAACAGATGATTGTTGAATCTTCAGCGTATTGGATAGGTTTTGCATTAGGGATGGTATGGTGGAAGTCATTTATGAAGATGTTAAACAGTAGGGGACGTAGTATTGAACCCTGGGGCACACCTGTAGTAATATTGAGGAATGGGCAGGTGACTTTTTTTTCCATTTGACTGCTTTTTGCCTATTAGAGAAGTAACTGGTAAACCAGTTGATGGTGGAGAGGGATAGATTTAGTTTAGAGAGTTTAATTAGGAGAATGCTGTGAGAGATAGTATCAAAGGCCTTTGAGAGGTCTACGAGGAGGGTGAACACAATACAGCTGGAGATGCAAGGTTTGTTAACAGTTTCTAGAAAGGAGAGGAGAGCGGTGGTAGTACTATGGCCAGGCCTGAATCCATGTTGTGTGGGAGTTAGTAAGTGGTTATCTATGAGGTAAGGTAAAAGTTGTAGGTGGAGACATTTTTCGAGAAGTTTAGAGATGGGGGATAAGATGGCGATAGGTCAAAAATTAGGGATATTATTATTGTCGCCCCCTTTGTGAAGGGGAATAATAAAGGTCTTTTTCCAAAGTTGGGGTACATAGCTTTCTTTGATTGACTGATTTATTAGAATGCAGATGGGGAAGGCAATGGTTTCTGCAGCTGTCTTTAGAAAGTAGGAGGGAATATTATCAGGGGCATTGGAGCATGGTTTCAAGTTCTGAAGAAGTTTTTTATAGTAGATATAGGGATGGGATTCATAGAGAAGGGAGGATGTTGGGAGGTGGAAACACTAGAGGAGGAAGAGATAGGGGAAGGTAGAGGTAAGGATGTAGGATTGTTAGTGAAGGACAATGTTAGTTTGGTTATGGAATCAATGAAGAAAAAGTTGAATTGGGTGGCTAAATCTAGGTCGGAGGTATTTGGATCAGGGCAGGGGTTTTCTTTTCTGCCTAGGTAATTCCATCCCAGAATTTTTTAGGGTTTGTCTTGTGGTTATTTTGGAGCATGGAGAAATAGGATTTGCGGTCTGATACAATAAGTTCTTTTTTGTTTCAAAGTATTTTGTATTCATTAAGGGTGGTGGGAGTCTTATTTTTCTGGTGGAGTTTCTAAGCTTTGTCTCGAAGATGCATGACAGCTAAGGTGTCTTTGGTTAACCAAGGGATGGAGTTACTTTTAATTCTTTTTGTTTTCAGGGGGACAAAGGTGTCTAAAAGGTTTAAGAATGTTGGCATTTTCTAAGAATAGAGTTTTTAGTTGGTACCAGTTTATATGTTTTAGTGAATTTGAGAAGGTATTGGGGTTGAAGTTTTTTAGGGAGCGTGTGGAGATAGGTATGAGATAGTTGTAGGGAGGAGGAAAGGCGATGAGGAAAAGTGGGAAAGTGATCGCTGAGAGAGTCAGGGAGGGTACCGCTATCGGAAATATAGTGAGGGTGAGAGACCAGAATCCAGTCAAGGGTGCTTCCAGAGGAGAAGTCCTTGGAAGGTCTGGTTGTGGAATTGATTAGCTGAGAGAAGATATAAAGACTGATGTTTAGGGAGTTTGTAGGTGATTGAATAATGATCCAGTTAATATTTACATCAGCCAGGATTATGGTCTCATTGGTAATGTTGGTGGAGAACCAGGAGAGAATATCTTCGAGGACTGGGACACTGTCTCAAAAATAGAGGGTGACTATACATAGTTTACAAGTTTATGTCTATTTTCCTGAAGTAGGGCTAGAATTAGTTCAGCATTAGTGAATTGGGGTATGGGTTTAGTGAAGGGAATAACTGAGAGGGAGGATGAGCAGAGGAGAACAACTCCACCACCTTTTTTTGTGTTCGGTCTTTTCTAATGATACAGTAGTTGGGTGGTATTATTTCAGAGTCTTTTATATGGGGTTTCAGTCATGTTTCAGAGATGGACAAGATTTCTGGCTGATTGTGGAGAAGCCAGGCATAGAGGTTAGGGATTTTATTACGTATACTTTGAGCGTTTAGTGCTGAGAAAAGGAGGGATTTTCCTGTCGAGGGGAGAGTAAGACGGGGTGTTGACTTGAGAGGGGGAGAGGGGCTGAGGTTTGGGTGAATGTCACCAGAGAGAAGGAGGGTAAAAAGTTGGCAAATATGAAAAAAAATGTATTTAGACTGCTTTGTATCTGCTTTGAGGGTTATGTGGTTTGTGGGAGTAGGGCTGATTAGGGTGGGAATAGAATATGTGTAGGTAGGTCAAAGTTTGTAGGGGAAGAGTAGACAGTTGTTGAAGAAGTATAGATGGGGGGATATGAAGGGTGGACAGTGTATGTGTTGTATTGAGAATGAACTTATGGTATGAAAAGGGGGAGAGTGACTGGCGTTAAGAGGCCTGGTGAGATAGTTTAGATAGGATAAGGTGAGAAGAAGAAGTATTTGAATTATAAATGAGGCAGGTTTTGTGAACATAGTGGTTATTTAGATTTTGAGCTGAGGGAAATATTGAATTGAGTGGGTAGTGCGGTGGGCTGTACCAGGTATGGCTAGATTTTGTGGAGTGGTAGGTGGGATTAATTAGCAGGGGTGTAGTGGTAGAAATTATATGGGTGGGGATGGGATGAGTCTATTGAGGTTGGAGGGAGTGGGTGTAGTTTTGTGACTAAGTGTAGAAGTCGTGGAATGGGTGGAATTTGGGTTCAGGGTAGGGGAGCGGAGTGAGCCCGCAGGGTGAATGGAGCAGGTAGAGTCAAGGAGAAGGAAGAAGACTAGCCAGCAAAAAATTATCAGTGAAGCAGAGAGCAAGCTCAGAGGTAAAGAGGCACAGGGATAAGGCACTGGGTCACTATGTGTATAAGGTAGAGAGAAGCAGAGAATTCATGGGTGTTATGAGCTGAAATGGGGTAGTAGTAGATTAATAGAAAAGTTACTGTACTTTTAACGTATAGTGGAAAGGTTGGCAGTGGGTAGATGCTGAGTAACTACAAGTGTAAGCATGCACTCTCAGAGGAGTGGGAAGGAGCTTAGAGAGTAAAAGGGAGACTAAAGTCCCTGGTAGGCTGCTAGCGAACATACGCTGAGTTAATATACAACAGTAGTATGGTATAAGATATTTTTTACAGTAAGGGATAAGATATTTTTTACAATAGGGTACATACACGTAGTTAGTCCTTGGGGAAGGTAGATTGGTTACAGAAAGCACTGTAGGATCCCCTTGGGTAGATCTTTCAAGGGCGGAAAGCCAGGGTACTGTGTAGAACATTGGGAGACACCTGGGGTGGTTGAGATGCAGCAATAGCAAACCACTGCTGTTGTTCTTTTATTACCATTATGATCAATTCCATTGATGGCGGCTTCCTTTGTCTTGTCCCCAGTTCTACTTTAGCTGGATTTGAGAGACCTCTGTCCACATTTAGTGCAACCTCAAACTGTAGGTCTTGGCATGAGCTACTCCCCCACCTCTTTGTGTATTAGTGCTTCCGACAAAAATTCCCAATCTAGAATAAAATTCTGGAATTAGTCTGTGATGGTCTCCCTTATTTCTCCTTCCTGTATCACCATTACACCTTCTACTGTTTCTTACCATTTCCCTTAGTTGTTCTCTCAGTTTACATTTCCACAATAGACCCTCCCCCTCCCCACTATTCTCTTTCATACCATATTTCTACATCTGTTGCTGCTGTGGACATAGCCTCTATTTCCACCTCTAAATCTAAATCTTTTATAATCAGGTCTTCCCAACCTTCCTTCCTCTCCTAAATTTATCTTTGAATCTGTAATAGTGTTCTAGCGTTTCTTATTCCCCTATTATTTGCCCCTTCCCTGCCTTTATATTTGCATTGTTTTTCATCTTATTGCTGCCTTGACTGTCCCACTAGAGATCTTCTAACTCTTCCATGGCACTCTCAGTATCCATTGCTGTTTCTGCTATCATTTTCTTCAGCCTTATTTTTGCATCTTGTCCTGACCGTTTGCAGATAGTCCCATCTCTACCCTAGCCTTCTGAGTTGTTGTGTTCTTGTTTGGATCTCTTCCCTCACTGCAGTGATCCTTGATAGACAGTTCTCTTAAACAGCTATGTTTTCAGAATTAAGTGCTGCCTCCCGCCTTCCCCAGAATTTGTCCAAACTGCTGGCTTGGACTATGTTGCTTCTGGTGAATATGTATTCCTTCCTGTCCTTATACTCCACCTCCCTCCTCCATCTTCATACCTAGACTCATCTGCATCCTCTTCCTCCTCATCCTATATTCCGTTTTGCCATATAGCCTATCATTTTTGAGATTCCAGGTCACACTGAAGGTCTGCCCTATGATTTTTCTGTCTTCTCTCTTCAGCTGTTCTTATTTCTAAGAGAAAGAAATCCCTGTCATTCTTGTTCTGTGTTTAGACGTTTCGCTTTCCATCTTGCTGCCCAGATTCTACATTACAATATTAGCTATATATATATATATATATATATATATATATATATATATATATATATATATATATATATATATATATATATATATATATATATATATATATATATATGAATATATATATATATATATATATATATATATATATATATAAAAACACAAACCAAGAATAAAGAAATAAAATACGACCAGCCACAGATACCGATATGGATTTATTAGAGAAAGATATTCTTGTTTGAAATAATAAATCCATATCGGTATCTGTGGCTGGTTGCATTTTATTACAATATTAGCTGCCTGCCTTCAATATTTTTTCACTTTCTCTGTGAATATCACTGATTTTATCCTAAACAGTATGGCCACACTTTTTCATCACCATGCCTCATGATTACATTTTCCTGTTGGATACTTGGGGCTTTATATTTTGCAGGTATCCCTAACTTTTTTTGTATATTTCTTGCATCAGTATTGCATCACAGCTACATCTTTTCATTCATTTATGATTTTTTCCCCTTTTGATTGAGTAGGTG
Organism: Protopterus annectens; assembly: GCF_019279795.1. Classification (NCBI taxonomy): domain Eukaryota; kingdom Metazoa; phylum Chordata; order Ceratodontiformes; family Protopteridae; genus Protopterus; species Protopterus annectens. The sequence goes on along the minus strand of NC_056725.1, from coordinate 1,295,552,833 downwards.
CACTCTATTATGTTTCTGGTCAGCAGTGACATTACCCCTCTTTCCCCCTTGCAACCCTTTCTTCCAACAGCCATCCCTGCTGACTACTCTTATCTAGGTCTTGCAGGTCCTATCTTCAAACAAGGCCCATCACCATTTTACTTTTGTCTGTGCTTGGACCTCTCCCTTTTCCTTTTAATTTTGTGAGTCTCCTGGGATGTTTCATATCCATTTGTTTCTATACCAGGAATACTCCTTTGTCCCTTAATTTTCCATGTAGTCCCTCTTTTTCCATGCTATTCTATCTTTGAATTTTCTTAATCTCGGCTTGATGTTAGTTCCCTCAATGCTTGAATCTCATGCTCTCCTTTTGACACCTTACCTTTCCCTTTTGCCTTCCCTTAGTTCTGTTCCTCATGCTAACCATTAATTATTTGCCCTTTAGTTCACCTTTGAGATAAGATGAGCATTATTTTTCTAACTTTACTAATATATGCCAACAACTGCCCGTATACCAAAGTTTCAGAATTCAGCTGTACTGTCCAGAGCTGTGCTATTCTTGCACCCTGTTCTCTTGTACTTCAGGACAATAAAAGCACTTCAGTCCTTACTGCAAAAGTACTATCAGCATTCATTTCCTGAATTTCAGTAAGGAAACAAATGCAATAACTGTACTACTGACACATCAGTATGTATTGATTGTGTCCCTTAACACCTTGTGGCTGAGTTAGCTGCTGCCTTTGCCTCACTCTAGTTATCCACTAGTATGTTCATTCATTTGAATATACCTACTATTTTTCTAATCTCTTACATTTCTTATGCT